>NC_057804.1:88203853-88213893 GCF_018294505.1 Triticum aestivum
CCCTCACCCTCTGGTCTTGTCCACGGCATCACGACCTGGCATGCCAGCGACGGCTGAGACCAGCCCGAGAGCCGGGACCCGAGGACGTAGAGTTTCTACATCTAACCCATCTTGCGCGTTAAAGGGGGGTGCCTGAGCATCGCGACTCAGGGCTCCTACCAGCTCTCCGGCCCTCACCCTCTGGTCTTGTCCACGGCATCGTGACCTGGCATGCCAATGACGGCTGAGACCAGCTCGAGAGCCGGGACCCAAGGACGTAGAGCACCGGCATCTGGCCAAATTTGCAGGAACACACTCCAAGATAAGGCCCAGAGCCAGGCGCAACCCGCCTTGAGGTAGGGCCCTGTGAGTCTTGCGCTGGCCCACGGGTGCCCATATACACCTCGGCAAGCCCTACCGTGCCAGCCACGTGTTAGGGTGGGGCTGTATACGCCCCGGGGGCTCCTCCCGGAGGGGAGCCCCCTCCCACGCACCAGTGGAAGCACCATGCTCCGCGCTGGCTGACGACACTGCCGAGGAGCGGCTATGCCCGTACGCATACGGAAGCTCTATGCTCCGCGCTGGTGATAAACAACTGAGGGTGGCCCCCAGGCCGCATCAACCTCAGGGAGCCCGGAGCTCAGTGTCTAGCCTCATCGCAACGCCTCCCCTCGGGAGTGCCGCGGGAAGGGGCTGGGCACGGGGGCTGCGCCTAGGTCACGCCCAGACGCACGCCACCTGGCCAGGCCCCCCCGGGCCTGGTTCGTCGCACGTCCCTCCCCGAGCGGAGCCAAGGTACGAAGGCCGTTTGAGCGTCAAGGGGGACTCCTAAGCATCGCGACTCAGGAGCCTAACTGGTCACGTAGCCCCTCACTCCTTAGTTCTGAAAGGCTAACGGCGGTTGAGGTATGCGCAGGGCCGGGCTCTGCAGACGTAGAACGGCATATCCACCCACATTTCACCTCCCTACTTGCTGTTCGAGCGCCAAGGGGGACTCCTGAGCATCGCGACTCAGGAGGCTAACTTGTCACTTAGCCCCTCACTCCTTGGTCCCGTCCTGGTTTCCGGTCGGGGCTAATGGCGGCTGAGGTATGCGCGGGGCCGGGCCCTGCCGGTGTAGAACATAAGCAAGTACGAAGGAATAGCGCAAATTTCAGGGAATTCAAAAGCAAATATTACAGTCCATACTGTTATCACAGCACCAAAAGCAAGTTTTAATGCCTCCCCGAGGCATGGTACATGCGCAGGAATTAAAAGCAGGATGGGAGCCACGACGGAGTCACTTGCCGGCGGTGGAGCTGCGCGGAGCAGGTTCGCCTTGTGGAGCAGCAGGGCTGGCAGTGCTCCGCTTCGGCTTGGTGCTGAAGGCCCGGAACTTCCCCAGTAGGGCCTCCGCACGGCCCTTCACGGCTTCAGTAGCGGCAGCGGCACGCTCGCCGCTTGCTGGCTCCAGCAGGCTGTCGAGGTCGATGTTGGGGTCATGAAGATAGATGTGGGTGAAGACCCGCGTCAGCGCTGCGGAAGACAAGACGCGTGCCTCGGCCTCTGCCGTAGGGCCAAGGCCAAGGGTGACATCTTCAAGGGCGCGAACCAGGAAGGGAAGCAGCTTGGCGGGGCCATCCTCCTCGCCGGCCAGCGGGTTCTCAAGGCCGCTATCATAAAGCGTCTTCAATGAAGTGCGAGCCTTCTCCTCCATATCCGCGAAGGCCACGCGATCCTCGGTGAGAACCCGGGCCTTGCCGTCCATCTCAACCTTCCTCGCCTCCAGCTCTTGCTCCAGCGTGCCTAGGCGGCCACGGCGCCTCTTGAGCTTGGCCTCCAGGCCCTTGACGGCCGCCTCGCGAGCCTTCATACTTTCCTCCTGCTCTTGGCGAAGGCGGGCCTCCTCGGCAAGCTAGTTCTGCAGGCCCTTCAGCTCGCTCTCCGGCGTCTCACGGCGACCTCGGACACTAGCCATCTCCCCCAAAGCAGCGTCGCGGGCAACCTTCGCCCCAAGGATGGCCTGCTTCTCCTCGTCGCAAGCCGTCGAGGCCTGGATCAGCGCCGCCCGTATCGAACCGTCGGAGCGAATCCAGCCAGAAGCCAGCTCCAAGCGCCCGGCCACTAGACGAGGGTCGGCACCCAGAAGATCCTGCCGCAGACGGTCCAGTTCGGCAACGGCGCGATCCAGAACAGTAGTCGGGGAAGCAGCAGTCGGTGGAGTAGGAGGAGAAGACGGCAGCGTGACCACAGTATCCTGAGGCGGAACCAGCTGCGCCACGACCGCTGTGGAGGCAGCATCAGGTAAGGGCACCTCGGGAGTCGCCTGGGCCATGGGGGCTGAGCTCGCCCCAGTAGGCTCAGCCTGGCCTCGCGAGGACGCCCGGGCAGGAGAGGCCCGTGCGTCGCAGTCGCCTCCTTTCTCGGGCAGAGGCGCTGCCACGGATGGGACCTCAGGAGCTCCCTTCTACTTCTTGGCCGCGGGCGCTAGCCTAGCCGGGAGACACAAACATCAAGCCTCAGCAATAGAACAATAATCAAGACAGGAATCAAGCACTTACAGGTCATCACTTGCGGGCTCGAGCAGCCTCCGGCCGTACCTAAAGCCCGAGAGCCAGCTGCTGGGATCAGCTTCAAGGAGCTCGGGAGCAGGAGGTGCGCCTGTGGATCGCCTCGAGGCTGGGGCAGACCCGCGGGGGATCAGCCCAGTCCAGTCCTTCTTCGGGATCGGAGGCAGGCTCCCGCCACCCTGCTCATCCTCATCCTCGTCGTCGTCACTCTGGGAGAGGCGGAGAGTGCGGGGCCTGCGCCGAAGGGGAGGAGCTCTTGACTCCGCCTTGGAGTCAACCCCCTCTTCCCGCTCCCCTTCTTCCTTCTCTTTGCTGGAGTCGCCGGAGGACACGTCCACCAGGTCCTCTGGAGCCTCCGCGGGCATGGGCTCGTCCCCGTTGAGGACGGGCATGGACCCCACTACCTGCTCCCAGTCCTCGCGGAGGAACAGGGGCGTAGGAGCGCCCTCCAGCCTCGCCACATCGCCCCCAACCAAGGACTGGAGGACCGCAGCCAGATCCTCATCGGCCAAGACCGCGGGGCTCGGGTGGGGCCTTCACATCGGAAGTGAGTACTAACGTAGCGGAGCCAGATGGTGCTCCAGGAATTCCCTCAGCAGCGATGCACCGGTCAGCTTCGCCGCCGCCATGCTGGCCGGCCTCAGATCCGCGTCCATCTTCTCCAACACCGGCTTTGCACGGGGATCCACGAGCTCCACTCGGGACCAGTCGTCGGAGCTCGCAGGGTGCCCCGTGGACAGGATCAGCCGAGGGTGGATGCGCCCAGCATCCACCAAGACCCACTTGCTCCTGAAGCCCTCAATCATTTTCCCAGGGTTCGAAATGGTGATGGAGTCGCCGTACGCGACGAAGCTCGCGCACGAAGAGACGGAACCGCGGGAGGTCCGGAGGGAGAAGTAGTGGAGCAGCAAGGCCACTGAGGGTTTCACCCCTACGTGAGCCTCACAATAGTAGGCGAAGATTGCCAGAAGAAGGACGGAGTTGGGATGGAGGTGCAGAGCTTGAAGGTTATAGTGGCGGAGGACAGAGAAGAAGAACTCGGAAAAGGGAGGCACCAGACCGGCGATGATGGCGCTCACAAAGAGCGGATAGAAGGTGCTCCCTCGGCCTTTAGGGACGGCAGAGCCGGCCTTGAACACCTCCGCCCCGTCAACACCCTGCGCCGCTGCCATCTGACGCACCCGGGCAAGGCTCACCTCAGACACGTTCGGCGAGTCCAGGGCGGATGAGTACCAAGCTCCGACCGGGGCTTGGCGAGGCGCCATGTCTGGCTAGGGCGCGCGAACAGAGTAGATATGAAGATTGCGGAAGCGGGGAGGAGAGGCGCAAGAAAGGGGATCTGAGCAGCAACTGGAGGAAGCAAAGGAGGCAAGTGACAGATGCCGCTCCTTTATCAACCAGCGCGGTTGGAGAGGCGCCCACGTCCAATCAACCGCCACGCGGCGCCCAAGGCCGCAGGCTGTTAGGGCTCGCGACGCTTCGCGCTTGCCCTTTCGCCTCTCTGCTCGGCCAAGTCCGGGCGCGTCGTGGGCCCGGGGGCTACTTTCGGCGTTCTGGGAACGGGGGTCCCCAGACTTGCCTGCCTGCTGCTTGCGGCGTGGCTCGAGGGAGGCCCAGCGCAGCCCATCTTCATCAACACAAGCTCAAGACCCTCGCGAGGGGCCAAGCCTCGCGGGGCGGATGACAAGGAGCTTCCTCAGGCACGGCCTCGTCAGGCTGGCTCATGAGGAGGCGGAGAGTTCAAGGCAGGGTACCTCGCGAGGTGCCCATGGCGCAAGCCATGACGACCAAGGGCGCCAGTCGGGCGCCAGCCCGCGCAGTGTCCTCCTTTCCTCTTTGGTGCAAAGGGAGCAAGCGCAGGCGAGAGCATCAAGCAAAGGCATCCATTTTGGTGCAACGAGACCAAGACCAGCCCAACGGTAGGGGAGAAGTCATTGTGGAGCCCAAGCAGGCGTCACCACCACAGCCTTTCACAGGCGAGGACCAACTTTAGTCAGGATAAGTGTACCCGATGTTCCCCTTCAAAATGGCCAATTGTTGGCGCCCTTCCCGCTCAATATTTGGGAAGAGGCCCAGGGCCTTTGCCTATAAATAGGACTAGCCACCCCCAGGGTAGGGCATCCTGAATCTGGACCTGACCTAGCTATCAAGAATCCAAGAGCCAGAACCAAGTAGCACCAGCCAAGAACAGACCCTCGCGATGTTGTTCTTCCTTGTATTGTTCATCATCAGCCCAAGAGGCAATCCACCACACCACACACTGGAGTAGGGTATTACACCACAATGGTGGCCTGAACCAATATAAATCTTGTGTCTCTTGTGTTGTTCTGTTCGGTAGTTTAGATCCTAGTGATTCGGCGAGGAACAGGCAGGCAGAGGGTTGAATCTCCGGCGCGCACCCCAGAGTTTGAACCTCAAGGGTCTGCCGGAACCCGAAATCCGACATTATAGCCATGGCAAAGAGCCTGAAGAAGAAGCAGCAGCAGCTTCAAGCTGATCAAAATTTTCTCACTGATAGATGGACTGATGTCCGGGCAGCCGAGGAACACGGACTTGAACGCCCTACCAAAAGTTATCTGAAATGCAAATTGCAACCTCAATTCGATGATGAGGCGCTGGAGCCAGCACTACCAGCGCATAATGTGGATGACCAACCACCACGTGGTCGAGACAAAGAGGTAATTCAGCCCGAACACCAGCCAGCACCATGTTGCCGAACAAATTGAAACACAACAGCTCGGGGATACACACATGACCAATAGTACGACTTGGAGAACAGAGCAGGCCAGGCCAGATCGATCTATGGATCGCGGGGGTGCGCCCCAATGCGCAACAACGGCCACCATGTTGGATATAATAAATACCACATGTCTGGGTCGAATAACGTAGTCCGGCTCCATTCGAGCTGCGTCGAGATGTAGCCCGACACAGAGGCGCCGCACACCCCCTATGCTTCACCGATGAAGTAATGGAACATGAATTCCCAGAAGGGTTCAAACCCATAAACATTGAATCATATGATGGAACAACAGATCCCGCGGTATGGATCAAGGACTTCCTTCTCCATATACATATGGCCTGCAGTGATGATCTCCGTGCCATCAAGTATCTCCCGCTAAAACTCAAGGGACCGGCTCGGCACTGGTTAAAGAGTCTGCCCGAAAACTCCATCGGCAGTTGGGAGAACCTGGAAGATGCATTCCTTGACAACTTCCAAGGCACTTAAGTCCGACCTCCGGATGCCGATGACTTAAGTCACATAATCCAACTGCCCGGAGAGTCAGCCAGGAAATTCTGGACTCGGTTCCTAACTAAAAAGAACCAAATCGTCGACTGTCCGGATGCCGAAGCCCTATCGGCCTTTAAGCACAACATCCGTGATTAGTGGCTCGCCCGACACCTCGGCTAGGAGAAGCCGAAGTCCATGGCAGCCCTGACGATGCTCATGACCCGCTTTTGCGCGGGCGAGGATAGCTGGCTAGCTCGTAGCAACAACACCTCAAGTAAACCTAGCACTTCTGAAGCAAGAGACAGTAACGGCAGCCCCGATGCAGTAGACACAAGCGTCAAAATAATGGCGATAACTCTGAAGACACAGCCTTCAATGCCGGATTCAGTGGCTCCAAGTCCGGTCGGCAGAAAAAGCCATTTAATGGAAACAATCTGGGCCCGTCCAGTTTGGACCGCATACTCGACCGTCCATGCCAAATCCACGGCACCGCCGATAAACAAGCTAACCACACCAACAGAGAATGTTGGGTCTTTAAACAGGCCGGCAAGCTAAACGTCGAAAACAAGGAAAAGGAATCGCAAAGCGACGACAATGAGTTACCCCCGCCACCGAACACAGGGGGACAGAAGAAATTTCCTCCCCAAGTTAAAACGGTGAATATGATATATGCTACCCATATCCCCAAAAGGGAGCGGAAGCGCGCACTAAGGGACTTCTACGAAATGGAGCCAGTCGCCACAAAATACAACCTGTGGTCCTCCTGTTCGATCACTTTTGATCGAAGGGACCATCCGACTAGTATCTGTCATGGCGGTTCAGTCGGACTGGTAGTAGACCCTATTATTGACGGATTCCTCCTCACACGCGTCCTTATGGACGGTGGTAGCAGCCTGAATTTGCTCTATCAGGATACAGTGCACAAAATGGGTATTGATCCCTCAAGGATCAAGCCCACAAAAACCACCTTTGAGGTGTTGTACCAGGTGTAGAGGCATGTTGTACGGGATCAATCACACAGGAAGTAGTCTTCGGATCCCCAGATAATTTTTGAAGCAAAGAATTACTCTTCGATATCGTCCCCTTCCGCAGTGGTTATCACGCACTGCTCACACGAACCGCATTTGCTTGTTTCAATGCGGTGCCGCACTATGCCTACCTTAAGCTCAAGATGCCCGGACCTCGCGGTGTCATAACAGTCAATGGAAATACGGAGCGCTCCCTCCATACTGAGGAGCACACCGCGGCCCTAGCAGCAGAAGTACAGAATAGCCTTCTTAGGCAAAATCTCGATTCGGCAATAAAGCCCCCGGACACCGTCAAGCGAGTCCGAGCTACTCTGCAACAGGACCGTCCGTCTCGTCCAGAGCTCAGCTAGCAATTCGGCCTTCGTCGCAGCCCCAATAAAGCGGTGAAAGTCGTGCCGCACATACACAACTGTGCACTTAAAATACCACGGGCATGGACGGAGGCACAGCTAGACCTCGGTCCACAATGCGGCTCAACCGCTACTGGATCCGTACACCTTAACTTTCTCTATTTTTTTCAAGTTTTTTCTCCTCTTAAGGCTTTTTCTGATAAACCCGACCACCGGACTCATAGCGGGACGGATACACCAAGAAAGCTAGGGGCTTGGACATACAAGGGAATACCTAGGTGGTCTCTGCTAACGATCGTCATACCTGTTTTAAATACCCGCACGCAGCTCGCTCTTGGTCATGACATGTTAAAAAGCCCTATTTGCTTATTACACTACTTGTACACATACGCCTTGACGTATTAATCAAATTACAATGAAAAATATTTGCAGTGTCTGCTCATTACCTGATTTTTTTCCTTGTCTATTTATTTTCAGTTGCACCCATACACTCCAGTACGCCTTAATTCGCCAGGGGCTTCATTGTACCCCATAACACGGTAAGAAAGTCCAAACACTTTTAAAATACAGTTCGGCACCCCGAACTTATAGTGTTATATGCATTGGCTTCGAGTCATGTCTTTGGTCAACAGTTGGTTTGCCCGGCTCTTGTGCTTTCTACCCAATGTTCTGCTATATCGGCTAGGGTAGTAAAGGGAGAACTACTGCGATTGTGTCTCGGTTATTCCGAATGAGCACCTCAGTAGAGAAAGCCGAAAACTGACTATCATGATGCGGCAAGAGCTAGTCAGCTGTTCGAGAGGTCACAAAATCTCTAACGATTTCTTCCGCATTATGCGATAACTAATGCATCATGCGACGGATCAGTTTTGATCCGATCAGGTGTTTTACAATACCCCAAGTTCGGTCTTCCATACACTAGGGGCTGCGCCTACCTTTCTTTTGTCAAACTCCTATGGCTAAGTGAGGGTGATAAATCCTTACAGTCTGATTGCCTGGTTCGTCGCGCTAAACACCTCCTTTAAGGACCAAAAGTCTGGAGTAAAGAGTGTTTAGATTTATCCCGAACACCCCCATACTTCCTACGTGGGGGCAGAAGCCGACGACTGGCCAACTCTCAGAATTAATTTAAAAACGGCCGCATAAGAGGTAATAGTTCAAATAACAAGCATTATTTTACATAATGACCTTGTTTCATATTACAGCATAGGATAACATGCATACATTCATGGGAATATAATATCCTTGGCACATTGCTCCGCCACAAGGCGGGATCCCTCCAGGATGCTGTCACAATACAGCTCAGGCTTGTGGTACTCTTTCCCTTCAGGAGGTCCTTCGGTCATTAGCTTCATAGCATCCATCTTCGCCCAATGCACCTTGGCGCGGGCAAAGGCCATCCGCACACCTTCGACGCAGACCGACTATTTGATGGCATCAAGCCGAGGGCAGGCACTAACCAACCACTTCACGAGTCCGAAGTAGCTGCTGGGAATCACTTCGGTAGGCCATAGCCGGATAATCAAATCCTTGAAGGCTAGTTCGGCCGCCCTATGCAGCTCGACCAACTTCTTCTGCTGATCGATAAAGGGTACTGGGTGTTCTGGCGCAAAATATTGTGACCAGAACAGCTTGTCCGTAGAGCTCCCCTCTTCGGCTCGGTAGAATTGTTCGGCGTCAGACACGCTGCACGGTAGATCCGCAAACACCCCTGGAGAACTCCGAATCCGGGTCAGTAAACAAAATCTTTCCTTCGCGTATTTGCTCTGCATAATAAAGGCCTTACCCATTGCGATCTTTCGGGCCTCCTGGGTTTCCTGGAAGGCGCCTAGGGCTTCAGCCCGGGCATCGTGTGCGGATTGACGAGCCTTGGTGAGTTTGGACTCTTGATCCTTTATACTCTACTCCAAGGTCTCACACTTCTTTATGGCTTCTTGCAACTCTTCTTGAACTTCAATGACTCGGGCCTCGTGGTTTTCATGAGTGGCCTGCTCCTTGCCCGCCTTCTTCTCGGCCTCGGCTACCGCCTTCTTAAGAGCCTCGACTTTGGTCGCCACTCCTAATACATATCACGACATTTTTTAGTCAAAATAACTATTCACTTGTATTTAAATACATACAAAGTTACCCCATACCTTGGTTATCTTCCAATTTCTTTTTTGCTTGGCCGAGCTCCTTTTCGGCCCACTCCAGACTCTGCTTCAGTCTGGAGACCTTCGCAGCATGAGAGGTTGCAGTCAATAACGACGCCAGATCATTCACATAGGTAGTTCTTAATTAGTCTCCTATGAAATATATTTGATCCTTTGTCCGGCTTTCTTTTTGAAGCACCGAACAGTGTATCAGGGGCTACTATCTATATTATGACATTCTTTTAACTTCATTACTTACCTCAAAGCCTGTTAGAAGGCTGGTGCAGGCTTCGGTCCGCCCGCTTTTGGCAGACTGGACCTTCTCAATAACCGCACCCATAAGGGTGCAGTGCTCATCAAAGATGGAAGCGCTTTGCAGCGCCGCCAATAAAGTATCCGGCGCCTCTGGGTGGACTGAGGTCACCGGTGGAATAGGCGCACCACCTTCTATTGAAGAAGGTTGTTGGCCTGATTTCGGAGTCGTATTGGTCTCCGGAGTTGTCTCTGGCTGGGGCCCAAATTCAGGATGGCCCCCGCCTTCAGCATCCATGGGGGTCTGCTCCCCCGTATGTCCACTTGCCGAGGTTTGACCCTCCCCCCCCCCCCGGTGCCGCCTTGGCGGTCTCCTGAGCTTCGCCCTAGCCATTGTCCCTTTGGGATGACACCTCAGTGTTGTCCACGCCTTCGGGGAAGGAGGCCGTCGGGAGGGTCTCGCTGTCCATCGCATCCGGGTCCAACGAATCTTCAGACGAAGATCGCTCGATGTCGGACTC
>NC_057804.1:88214280-88230598 GCF_018294505.1 Triticum aestivum
TTGAAGAAGGTTGTTGGCCTGATTTCGGAGTCGTATTGGTCTCCGGAGTTGTCTCTGGCTGGGGCCCAAATTCAGGATGGCCCCCGCCTTCAGCATCCATGGGGGTCTGCTCCCCCGTATGTCCACTTGCCGAGGTTTGACCCTCCCCCCCCCCGGTGCCGCCTTGGCGGTCTCCTGAGCTTCGCCCTAGCCATTGTCCCTTTGGGATGACACCTCAGTGTTGTCCACGCCTTCGGGGAAGGAGGCCGTCGGGAGGGTCTCGCTGTCCATCGCATCCGGGTCCAACGAATCTTCAGACGAAGATCGCTCGATGTCGGACTCGGCCGGACTGCAGAATATGTGACTCAATACATTAATGCTATGCAAAAGTGAGACTGGATATATGGATGTGTTCGGGTTTCTTTGTACTCATGATTTGGCCAGGGGCTTGACCCTGGGTTCCCACTCCAGGCTGCTACCGGTGGCTGCAGTGGACTCGTCTGGAAGGGATGCTTTCCCCTTCTTAGACGTTTCAGCCTCCAAATGTGTGGAGGCTGTCATGTTCTTTCTCCCCCTCGCAGGGGGGACTAGCTTTCCTCTTCTTCCTCCTCCTCTTCCTTGTCTTTTTCGGCAGAAGAGTGGGCCTCGGTATCTTCGGACATCACATCTGAAGTACCCTTGTGACGAAGCCTTCCCCTGGTCTCCTTGGCCTCCTTCTTGGCCTTCTTCTTCGGCGCCTTATATGGCGCCGGGACCAGCATCTTCATCAGAAGTGGGCTGGCTTGTTCTTCAAGCAGCGGAGCCGGACAGTAGATCCGCTCTGCCTTCTTCGTCCAGCCCTGGGAAAATCGTTAGGAAGATATTAGGTGTTTTCCCCAAGGTATACAAATAAAGGATACACCTTGAAAACATATAGAGACTTACCGAACTTGCGGGGCGGGACAATTTGTGCCCACGATCCTGGGCGGTGTCCGGCCACGACTTGCTGGGCTTGAATAGCACCTTCCAGATGTCTTCGTGCATCGTGCCGAAGAACTCCATCAAGGTTTGGTGCTTGTATGGATCGAATTCCCATAGATTGCAAGTCCGACATTGACAGGGAAGGATCCGGTGAACTAGCATCACCTGGACCACATTGACAAGTTTGATATTCTTGTCCTCCATGCTCTTGATACATGCTTGGAGCGTCGTCAGCCCGTCTGACGAAGGCCAGTCTAGGCCCTTTTCGGGCCAAGACATGAGCCGCAGTGGGGCTCCGGATCGGAACTCGGGGGCGGCGGCCCATTTGGTGCCGCGTGGCTCGGTAACATAGAACCACTCTTGTTGCCAACCTTTGACGGACTCGTTGAATTTACCTGATGGTCAATTGATGTTGGGCATCTTGCTCACCATGGCTCCTCCGCACTCGGTGTGTTTGCCGCCTACCACCTTTGGATTCACGTTGAAAGTCTTTAGCAAGAGTCTGAAGTGTGGCAGGATGCGGAGGAAGGCCTTGCACATGACGATGAATGTCGAGATGTTGAGGAAGGAATTAGGGGATAGGTCATGGAAATCTATCCCATAGTAGTACATAAGGCCGCGAACAAATGGGTGGAGGGGAAACCCCAGCCCGCGGACGAAGTGAGGGAGGAATACAACCCTCTCGTGGGGTTCCGGAGTAGGGACGATCTGTCCCGCCACCGAGAGACGGTGTGCGATCTTCTTGGCCAGGTATCCGGCCTCCCGGAGTTTCTTGATATCCTTCTCCTTGATGGAGGAGGCCATCCACTTGCCTTCTGCTCCGGATCCAGACATGATTGGAGTGCTTTTTGGGCGGAAGAGATAGGTGCTTGGGTGCTGGAGCTCGAGAATGAATGAGCAGAGGAAGAAGAGGGCGTGGGTGAAAGAGGGAATCCTTGTCCCTTTATAAAGGCAGTAAAAATCATGCGCCTCCCCACTCGTCCTAAAGCTCGCTTATTTCCCAAGCATCATGCTGATGGCACGGTTGGGTTACCCACGCTCGCATTGACGAGAATCCCATGATAAGGGGACACGATCTCTGCTTTGACAAGATGTGCCAATGAAACCGCGCCTCAAAATATGGAGGGACATGATAAAAATGGTTCGAATAAAGATCGGGTCGTGGCGTGATGTCACACTATGAGTTGTCAGCAGATTGGACTCGTGGGATAATATACTCTCTGCAGTGGTATGTGGAATTTGTTTTGCAGAGCTGGACACGATTCTTATGTTCAAGATCTACTTTGGAGTATTCAAAGAAGGAACCCGCCTTGCAATGCCGAAGACAATCTACGCCGGTCTCATCGTCATTGAAGCCTGGTTCAGGGGCTAGTGAGGGAGTCCCGGATTAAGGGGTCCTCGGATAGCCAGACTATATGTATATGTTGGACTGTTGGGCTATGAAAATACAAGATAGAAGACTTCGTCCTATGTCCGGATGGGACTCTCCTTTGCGTGGAAGGCAAGCCTGGCGATTCGGATATGAAGGTTCCTTTCTCTGTAAGCGACTCTGTGTAACCCTAGCCCCCTCCGGTGTCTATATAAACCGGAGCGTTTAGTCCGTAGGACAAGACCAATCATAATCATAGGCTAGCTTCTAGGGTTTAGCCTCTATGATCTCGTGGTAGATCAACTCTTGTAATACTCATATCATCAAGATCAATCAAGCAGGTAGTAGGGTATTACCTCCATCGAGAGGGCCCGAACCTGGGTAAACATTGTGTCCCGCGCCTCCTCTTACCATTAGCCTTAGACGCATAGTTCGGGACCGCCTACCCGAGATCCGCCGGTTTTGACACCAACAGGTAGCGCGAGGGGGCTGGGAACGGGGGCTACGCTCATCTCACACCTGGCATATGCCACCCTACCAGGTCCCACGGACCTGGTCTTCGCGCGCCCCTCTCGAGCGAGAGCTCGTCGAGGAAAGGTATGATGGTATGTTCGTAGGTCAAGGGGGACTCCTGAGCATCGCGTCTCAGGAGCCTAACTGGCCACATAGCCCCTCACCCCTTGGTCTCGTCCTGGTGATCCGGACGACCCAAAGACGGTTGAGGTATGTGAGGGAGTCCTAGACTAGGGGGTCCTGGACTAGGGGGTCCTCTAGCGTCCGAGCTATGTGATATGGGCCATACTAATGGGTCGTGAAGATATGAGATCAAAGACCTCCCCCCGTGTCCGGATGGGACTCTCCTTTGCGTGGATGGCAAGCTTGGCGTCCGGATCATGCATCTTCATTTCTCTATAAACTGACTCTATACAACCCTAGGTCCCTCCGGTATCTATATAAACTGGAGGTTTAGTCCATAGAGGCAATCATAATCATACAAGCTAGACATCTAGGGTTTTGCTATTACGATCTCGAGGTAGATCAACTCTTGTAACCCCTATACTCATCAAAGTCAATCAAGCAGGATGTCACGCCCAATATGCAATACTATCCTAAAGAGACTCGAAGGTCCCACCAAGGATAGAACCGCATATTGAAACGCTTTTGCAAGGTGGATATCATTACATCAACATTACATAATAGATGGGGATACATATAAGAGGCATACAATGCCACTCGAATACAACATCATCATACATAAGAGCACCATCCGACTACGGATGAAACAAAAACAGAAACTCAAGTGACATCCACCCTGCTAGCCCAGGCTGCCGACCTGGAACCTATCCCCTGATCGAAGAAGCAGAGAAGAACTCAACGCAAGCAGGCATCGCTCTCGCGTCATGATCATCGCAAAACCTGTACCTGCAACTATTGTTGTAGTAATCTATGAGCCACGAGGACTCAGCAATCCCATTACCATGGGTATCAAGACTAGCAAAGCTTAAAGGGAAGGAAGGGGTAAAGTGGTGAGGCTGCAGCAGCGACTAAGCATATATGGTGGCTAACATACGCAAATAAGAGCGAGAAGTGAGCAAAGGAACGGTCGCGAAGCTAGCAATGATCAAGAAGTGATCCTGAACTCCTACTTACGTCAAACATAACCCAAAACCGTGTTAACTTCCCGGACTCCGCCGAAAAGAGACCATCACGGCTACACACGCGGTTGATGCGTTTTAATTCGGATCTGGTGTCAAGTTATCTACAACCGGACATTAACAAATTCCCATCTGCCTATAACTGCAGGCACGGCTTTCGAAAGATTATACCCTGCAGGGGTGTCCCAACTTAGCCCATGACAAGCTCTCGCGATCAACGAAGGATATACCTTCTCCCAGGAAGACCCGATCAGACTCGGAATCCCGGTTTACAAGACATTTCGACAATGGTAAAACAAGACCAGCAAGACCGCCCGATGCGCCGACAATCCCGATAGGAGCTGCACATATCTCGTTCTCAGGGCAACACCGGATGAGACAGGCTACGAGTAAAACCAGACCTCGAGTTTCCCCGAGGGGGCCCCGCAGGCGGCTCGGTTCGGACCAACACTTAGACAAGCACTGTCCCGGGGGGCTAAAATAAAGATGACCCTCGGGCTCCGGAAACCCATGGGAAAAAGGGGTAGGTGAGGCAAATGGTAAAACCAAGGTTGGGCCTTGCTGGAGGAGTTTTATTCAAAGCGAAATGTCAAGGGGGTCCCATAAATCACCCAACCGCGTTAGGAACGCAAAATCCAGGAACATAACACCGGTATGACGGAAACTAGGGCGGCAAGAGTGGAACAAAACACCAGGCATAAGGCCGAGTCTTCCACCCTTTACCAAGTATATAGATGCATTAATTAAATAAGAGATATTGTGATATCCCAACATAATCCTATCCACCATGGAGCAATCTTCAACTTCACCTGCACCTAACAACGCTATAAGAGGGGCTGAGCAAAGCGGTAACATAGCCAAGCAACGGTTTGCTAGGAAGGGTAAAAAGGTTAGAGGCTGACATGGAAATTTGGGAGGCTTGAAGAGCAAAAGATAGGTAGCGCAGCATAGCAATAGAACGAAGCAACTAGCATGGCAATGATAGTAGTGAGATCCAGGGTAGCGGTCATCTTGCCTGAAATCCCGCAAGGAAGAAGAATGAGTCCACGAAGAAGACGAACGGGAGTTGTCGAACGAATCCTCACACTCACAACATTACCGGAACTAAGAAGCAACACCAGAAAGAAACAAACAACATGGTAAATGCACAAGCATAAACATGGCATGATGCACAAACAAGTATGATGCATGTCCGGTTTAATGAGGCATGGCATGGCAAAATGCACAAACAATCCTACAAATTAAGTGGAGCTCAAAATGCAAAACACCACATCAATTATTTAGTTCACTCCCGGCTAGGGACTCAACAATATTAAATGTTGGTTAACATGGCAAGAGGTGAAGCATAATAAAACTACCTACCTAGGCAAGTTTAAATGAGGCCGGAACAACAAACAACAATTCCGGAAAATCCTCATATGCAATTTATGAATTTGCTACTGTTCTGCCCTAAACACCATTTTAATGTTGTTAAACAGAAAAATAAAATGCACCAACTTAATCTATGCATTTTTTCACCCCAAATACATATAAAGTTTATTAAATTTGGAACTACGGTTATTTAGTTATGAAAATAAATCATTTTAACATGGCATTTGATCAAATTTAAACAAACAACATTTTAAACATTTTACACATGGATGAAAGTGGCATATTATTAATCTACACAAAATTCTAAGCATTTTACATATATAAATTATTTACATAAGATGCACAGTTGTGGTGTTATTAAATGCATGATGTATGAGGGTTTTTCTGTAAAACAGCTAAACACTGAATAATTGCTAAAATCGTCCAGAGGGAAAAAATGCATCGGGTCGAATCTGAACACAGGCCAACCAGGAACAAGGGGGGCAGCTCACCCATGGGCTTCAGCCCGTTCAGTGGAGGCGGTTGAGGCAGTGCGGGCTGGGCTTTGAGCCACTGGGCCGGAGAAGAGGAGGCCCAGGCGCGTGGATGCAGGGGCGTGGTCAACGCGTAGGGGATTGATCTGGACTTGGCGCTGGGGTCGTGCTCGTTCGTTCGACAGGGAAACAGCGGCAGGTTCAGTGCAGGGGCGAAGCAGGGGACTTAGCGGGCGATGCAGGCACTGGCGCTGGAGGTTTGGCGGCCGGATCCGGCGAGGCACCAGTGGCGGGGACGGCTGGACCTTGCGGTTCTGAGCGGAAGGAACGAGCAGCGGTCAACGGGGCGAGCGGTTGCGCACATCGAGGACACGACCAGGGATGGGGTTCCTGCCCAGCGAAGAGAGAGCAAAGAGATATGAGAAGGAGCAGAAGGGAGAGGAAGGAAGGGAAGGTAGGGCGGCGCGGTGGTGCTTGAGCATCAAGCGAGGCAGGGAGGAGGCCGGCACCATGACCTGCTGCTGCTGTTTTCGCCGGTGATGTGGACGTGCGAGGCGGCGGCAGTGGATACCAACATGGCGGCGGCCGCAGCTCCATGGGGATGGCGCCATGGGTTCCTGTAGGGGGGAGAGATGAGGAGGCGCTGGTTGGAGGGAGGTGTGCGTGCGGAGAGGCGGCGAGGTGACGAGCGAGAGGAGGCGGTCGAACGAGGGGCTCCTCGCTCGAGGATGACTGGCGCGGAACGAGAGGAGCGGGCAGATCTGGATGGAGGGATTGGGTGGATCTGAAAACGAGGAAGGGAGGTGGTCGGCTGCGATGAGATGGATGGGACAGCCTGCCTCAAATTTAGGGTTTGCCAAAAATGACTAGAGGTGGACTATATATATGAAAAGGAGGGATGTTTAGATCTTCCGATCGAAATATGACGGACGAGAATAAATATGCTAGGGGTCCAATTAAGAAAACGGAGATGTTTTGAAGATGTTTGGGGATGATTTGAATGCAACGGTGATAACTGAGCGGTTCGAGTTCGGGGCAGTTTTCGAACGCACGCAAGAGGGGGTCTGCGAGTTGGCAAGAGAGGTTAGGTGGTCGGACAAGAGGGAAACGAAAACACACAGTTGGTCTTGGGACGGCCACCGAATGTAACGGGGAGAAGCGAGGAGCGGCAACTACGAGCGGGGTGCGAGTTTTATGAAAACATGCGGATGCCATGCACCTGATGCCATGAGATGAGATGCATGACATGAACAAAAAGCAAAACAAAAGACAAACACCCAACCACGAAGGAATATAATATCGCATCTCCGGAAAAAGCAAGAGTTGGAGTTACGAATATGGAAAGCTACCTCCGGGGTGTTACACAGGAAGTAGGGTATTACCTCCATCAAGAGGGCCCGAACCTGGGTAAACATCCTGTCCCCTGCCTCCTGTTACCTTCGATCCTTAGACGCACAGTTCGGGACCCCCTACCCGAGATCTGTCAGTTTTTACCCCGACATTTGTGCTTTAATTGAGAGTTCCACTGTTTCGTCGCTAGAAGGCTCGATGGCTCCATCTATCATCTACAACAATACTACCTTGAGGGAGACTTTTCTCCCCGGCCAAATTTTTGTATTCGGCGGCTTCGCACTACGTGCCAACTCGATTGGCCATCTGGAGTAGATCGGCAGCTACGCCCTGGGTCATCAGATCAGCTTTGGAAATCTAAACTATGCCGTTGATATCCGAGGAGACTTGATCTTCCAAGGGTTCGCGGCCCCGACCACAGCTCTGGCCTTAGATTCAGAACACGTCACCAAGTCCGAAGACGGGAGTTTAGAGTCTGATGGACTCTCTGCAGCCATAGAGCTTAACATCGGAGAGACGGAGGGGATCATTTCACCGGCATGCCCGGAGTCACGCCAGCCTCCCTTTATCATCATGAAGCTAGACTCACCCCCGAACACCAGCTCTGAACTCTTGAGGTCCGTATTATGCGAGCTCGGCCAAGGAACTTCTGTCCCGCCCAACTCCACGGACTTTCGCTTCCCCGTCCAAACCTCGCTCTTAAATGAGGCCCTGGACTTAATGCGATCTCTCGCCATTGCAGAAGAATCACTATCGAACCACGCCCGGCCCACACTAGGGGCTGAGAATGGGGAATTTTACGTCCCACCCACCACCCACTTCATAGCCACTATCGAAGATTTAACCGACACACTCGACTATGATTCCGAAGACATCGACGGTATGGCCAATGATACCGGAGACGAGAAGAGCCAGAACCCGCCGTTCACTGGACGTTGGACGCCCACTTCCTCATATTACGTGTACATGGTGGACACCCCCAAAGAGAATGACGACGACGGTGGGGAGAATCTAGAGGACAAGCCTGTCGAAGCACCTCCGAAGCATCGACGTCAGCGGCGTCGATCAAAATCACATCACGAAAAAGACAACAATACCAGCACCGGAGACAATAATACTCCGGAGAACGCCGAAGACCAAGAAGCCCCTATCGAGCCAACATCCTAACAATATGATTGGGAGGATGGGCAACTCAATCCCGATGATCCTGCCGGAAACGAGGGTTCGGAGGATAGTAACTACCTACCGATCTTCGAGGAGGACGAGAGCCTCGACAACAAAGATTTCATCGTGCCAAAGGAACCCCTCGAACAAGAGCGCTTTAAGCGCCGGCTAATAGCCACTGCAAGAAGCCTGAAAAAGAATCGGCATCAACTTCAAGCTGATCAATATTTACTCAATGATAGATGGACTAATGTCCTGGCAGCCGAGGAATACGGCCTCGAGTGCTCAACTAAGAGTTACCCAAAGCACAAGCTGCTATCCCAATTCGACGATGAGGTCCTGGAACCTATACCGACAGCGCGTAATGCTACTGATGGACCTGACTGACCACCTCGTGGTTGGGATAGAGCAGCAACTCAAGCCGAACACCAGACCACACCACCTCGCCCTAGAGGCAGAGAGACAGCGGCTGCAGGATACACTGGATGATTGCATGAACTAGTTTAATCAAGTAGAGTAAAGTTTTCGTTTAATGAAAGTGCTTTGATAAGTAATGGTAGTTCTTTTTTGATAATTGGATTTTTCATATAAATGATAAGTTAATCAAAATGATGCATGATAAAAGCCAGTGTGGAAACTTCAGTAAGGTTTATTGATGAGTAGTGCAAGAAAGTTATTTTGATAGTGTTGATCCGTTCTTATGAGTTGCATGTTGTGCATATTGAATAGTTGCATGATCATATGACTTGGAGTGAGTTTATTTTCAAGTTAAACCTAATAATAATCGAACTTGAATATAACATTGATCAAGTCATGGTGCCACTGAATCGGGTTTTCTCAGTGCGACCACATTTACCTTATGGGGGGGTCTTGATTCAGTCTTTTGTCGTGCCTCTTGCTGGTGCCTCCTACGAGGGAAGGTTATGGGCGTGTGGTACCCTGTCCCGGTAAGCAGACATAACCTCATGTTCCCATTTGTTTTTATGGTACCTCATCCCCGTTTGGGACCTTTTTTCCACGATGGTGGCCGAAGATGCCTTTGGTAGGCATGGGGCCACCCATGACTTAGCTCTGAGAGGGAGTTGGTCGGAGTGTTGGGGAACGTAGCAATAATTCAAAATTTTCCTATGTGTCACCAAGATCAATCTAGGAGATGCTAGCAATGAGAGAGAGAAGGGAGTGCATCTTCATCCCTTGAAGATCGCTAAGCGGGAGCGTTACAAGAACGCGGTTGATGGAGTCGTACTCGCGGTGATTCAAATCGTGGAAGAGCTAATCTAGCACCGAACGGACGGCGCCTCCACTTTCAACACATGTACAGCCCAGGGACGTCTCCTCCTTCTTGATCCAGCAAGGGGAGAGGAGAAGTTGAGGGAGAGCTCCGGTAGCACGACGGCGTGGTGGTGGAGCTTGTGGTTTTCCTGCAGGGCTTCGCCAAGCTCTACGAAGGAGGAGGAGATGTTGGAGGAGGGAGGGGCTGCACCAAGGGAAGGGTGCAGCTGCCCTCTCTCTCCCTCGCTATATATAGGGGGAAGGGGGGGAGGAGGCGCCCTAGGGTTTCCCTAGGGGAGGGGCGGCGGCCACAGGGGAAACCCTAGATGGGTTTGGGCGCCCCCAAGCCGGCAGGGGTGGCTGCCCTAGGGGAGGCGCCCCCACCTCTCCAAGTTATGTGAGATGGGGTGGGAGGGGAGCTCAGCCCCTTAGTGGGCTGATGTGCCCCCTCCCCTTGGCCCATAAGGCTCCCAAACGCTTGTCGAGGCCTCCAAAACCCCTTTCGGACACCCTGGTCATCACCTGGTACCCCCAGAACAATTCTGGAGTCCAATACCCTTCGTCCAACATATTGATCTTCACCTTCGGACCATTTCGGAGTTCGCCGTCACGTCCAGGATCTCATCCGGGACTCCGAACAACCTTCGGTAACCACATACTATTTCCCATAACAACTCTAGTGTCACCAAACCATAAGTGTGTAGACTCTACGGGTTCGGGAACCATGCAGACATGACCGAGACATCTCTCCGGCCAATAACCAACAGCGGGATCTGGATACCCATGTTGGCTCCCACATGTTCCACGATGATCTCATCGGATGAACCACGATGTTAGGGATTCAATCACTCCCGTATACAATTCCCTTTGTCCATCGGTATGTTACTTGCCCGAGATTCGATCGTCAGTATCCCTATACCTTGTTCAATCTCATTACCGGCAAGTCTTTTTACTCGTTCCATAACGCATGATCCCGTGACCAACTCCTTAGTCACACTGAGCTCATTATGATGATGCATTACCGAGTGGGCCCAGAGATACCTCTCCGTCATACGGATTGACAAATCCCAGTCTCGATTCGTGCCAACTCAACAAATACTTTCGGAGCTACCTGTAGTGAACCTTTATAGCCACCCAGTTACGTTGTGACGTTTGGTACACCCAAAGCATTCCTACGGTATCCAGGAGTTGCACAATCTCATGGTCTAAGGAAATGATACTTGACATTAGAAAAGCTCTTAGCAAACGAACTACACAATCTTGTGCTATGCTTAGGATTGGGTCTTGTCCATCACATCCTTTTCCTAATGATTTGATCCTGTTATCAATGACATCCAATGTCCATGGTCAGGAAACCACAACCATCTATTGATCAATGAGCTAGTCAACTAGAGGCTCACTAGGGACATGTTGTGGTCTATGTATTCACACATGTATTACGGTTTCCAGTTAATACAATTATAGCATGAACAATAGACAATTATCATGAACAAGGAAATATTATAATAACCATTTTATTATTGCCTCTAGGGCTTATTTCCAACAGTCTCCCACTTGCACTAGAATCAGTAATCTAGTTCACATCACTATGTGATTGTAATGATTCCAACACCCATGGGGTTTGATCATATCTCGCTTGTGAGAGAGGTTATTAGTCAACGGGTCTGAACCTTTCAGATCCGTGTGTGTTTTACAAATCTCCATGTCATCTTCTAGATGCAGCTACCACGCGCTATTTGGAACTATCCCAAATAACTGCCCTATGCTTTGATCGTTGTCCTGTGATCCATTCCTGGATCACTCTTGTACCCCTTGACTGACTCATGGCAAGGAACATTTCAGGTGCAGTACACAACATAGCACATTGTAGAGCCTATGTGTAAAGCATAGGGGACGACCTTCGTCCTTTCTCTCTCTTCTGCCGTGGTCAGGTCTTGATTCTTACTCAATACTCACACCTTATAACACAGCCAATAACTCCTTCTTTGCCGATCTATTTTGAACTCCTTCAAAATCTTGTCACGGTATGTGTTCATTTGAAAGTACTATTAAGAGTTTTTTTATCTATCCTTATAGATCTTGATGCTCAATGTTCAAGTAGCTTAATCCAGGTTTTCCATTGAAAAACACTTTTCAAATAACCTATATGCTTTCCAGAAATTCTACATCATTTCTGATCAACAATATGTCAACAACATATACTCATCAGAAATTCTATAGTGCTCCCACTCACTTCTTTGGAAATACAAGTTTCCCACAAACTTTGTATAAACCCAAAATCTTTGATCATCTCATCAAAGTGTATATTCCAACTCCGAGATGCTTACTCCAGTCCTTAGAAGGACCGTTGGAGCTTTGCATACTTGTTAGTATCTTTTAGGATTGACAAAACCTCCTGGTTGTATCACATACAACCTTTCCTCAAGAAAATTGCTGAGGAAACAATGTTTTGACATCCCATCTACAAGATTTCATAAATAATGTAGTAACTGCTAATATAATTCCAACAGACTCTTAGCATCACTACGAGTGAGAAAGTCTCATCGCGGTCAACTCCTTGAACTTGTCGGAAAACATCTTAGCGACAAGTCAAACTTTCTTAATGGTGACACTTACCATCATTTCCCTCCTTCCTTTTAAAATCCATCTGTACCCAATAGCCTTACGACCATCAAGTAGCTCTTCCAAAGTCCAAAATCCATCTGTATCCAAAGAAGAAGCCTACTACTCCTTCCAGTGATCAGTATGCAATGCATGTGTCCGTAGACATGACAGCTTGTCCATGGAAGTTCAACTACGGCGACCATCACGTTTCATCCACTGCCACTCGCGATACCCACGATGCCGCTCCAACCCATGGCACCACATACCCCAACGTGCGCCTCACCCCTCTCGGTCGCACCTCCCCTCTGCATTTGTGTGCATGACATGTGGGCCACCTGAAATGTGGCGAGCATCAAGTTTCTACCATAGCCACACGCGATTCCCATGATGTCGCTCAAACCCATGACACCACACGTCCCCCGACCTGCAGCTCACCCCTCTCGGCCACACTGCCCCTCTGCCTTCAGGAGCATTACATGTGGACCAGACACCTATCCGGTCCACATGTTATTGACTCAAAGGCAGGTGTAGTAAGGCGCTGAAGCTCAGTCCCGAGGGCCCTGAGAGGGAAATGTAACTCTTGTGCCAGGCCTTGTGGTGCTACCGCTGCACGAACTCGTGCCAAACTCGATATTCATTACTTTACTATACATGCACGCAACGATTTCATGGACATTGTAATCTCAACATGTGATGGGGAGCTCTAAATTTGAATTTGAAACTTATAAAACAACAAGATTCAAAACAAATAAATTGGGAGAGAGGGAGTATACCGTAGGATGTGTCCTATACGAAAAGAGTCCCCTGGTTTGTCACCGCAAAGATGCGGTTAGAAAGGAGCACAGAGTCTTTGTACTCGTACGGCAACAAATTGGCCGCAGACAACATGGTCCACCTTTGACCGCATGTGCAAGGTTCGTGCTATCTTCTTCAATCTCACCGTGGTTCCATCGTACCAATCTAGGCGGTGGCCTGTTGCATGGCTGATCCCAATGTTGGACAAAGGTTCTACAAAAATGGTGTCATCGTTGTTAATGTTGTGCAAATTGATGTTGGTACCCTCCCATACATATGCAAGCCAATCTCCACTTGCACCGCGCCTAACCTATGAAACAGTTGGCAGGGGAAGAATTAGGAAATGGACACGGAAGTAGTCTTTAGAATGCATTTACTACGTGATCAAACTCATCTTACCTGCTCATCGGAGGAAATCCGAGTGCCCCTCAATGTCGGAATCTCAAGGGGCGTAAACTTGCAACTACGGCCACGCCGCGCTGGAGAGACCCCCAAGGAAACATCCTCGTGTGTTGAACGGAACATCAAGATGCATTTGTATGAGTAGTTTATCTTGTGAGAGAAAATGATGAACGAGGGAAGGCCTTATTTGAAAATTTGGAGAGGGATGTAGGTATCTTTTTGCAAAATTTCCATCGTTTCCGTCATATCCATCAGATATAAATCGGACAGCCAATATTGCAGGATGGCAGGCACACCATCATCACCAACTTTATTTTTTTATAAGACTAGCAAGATGCCCGTGCGTTGCATGCAACATAAAGATCTTGTGGGAGAAAATGATGAACGAGGGAAGGCCTTATCTGCAAATGTGGAGAGGAGTGCAGGTAAATTGTCATAGTTTCCTTCCTATCCGTCGGATATAGATCGGACGGCCTATATTGCAGGATGGCACGCACACCATCATCACTAAATCTGCTTTTTATAAGAGTATATATCCTGCTAGTACAAGAGTACTAGCAAGATGCCCATGCGTTGCACGGAACATCAAGATGCATTTCTATACCCCTATATAGTGTGCGAATAACTTTGAAAGATGGTCACTGGATGAAGCTAACCCGACAGTGCAGAGATGGCAAATCCGAGCACTACTGGTCATTGGATATCATCAACATTCCACCAGATTCTGCCACATGTACAATTTAGAAGACTCCATGGTTGAACTTAAGCATAATGAACAAACCTCAAAACTCAAGCACTTCTCCTTTGTTCTAGAATCTTCCGTATCATAATTTCCCAAACTTTTTTTTCTAAATGAATTGCCATTATTTGTTTGTTACTTTATGCTTTACAATGTACAACCCCATGAATCTTAACATTTTTATAAAACTAATTGATTTTGAATGAGATGAACTATAAGAACTAAACGAACATCTACATCATGCATGTATGACTCAAAGCTTTACATGCTATAGTGTGCATTTATTCATAATTTGGTTTCCAAATCTCATGCGGTCAATGCATGTGTACCTTACTAGTGTATGAGTAGTTTATCTTGTGGGAGAAAATGATGAACGAGGGAATGCATTATTTGCAAATGTGGAGAGGGGTGTTGGTATCTTCTTGCAAAATTGCCATAGTTTCCTTCCTATCTGTCAGATATAAATCAAATGATCTATACTGCATGATGGTAGGCACACCATCATCAACAACTCTGTTTTTATAAGAGTAGAGTAGAGATAGAGACTACTACTACCAATGTGCTGGCCCGTGCGTTGTAATGGATCCAAAGTAGTAGAATAATACTTGTTCACGGGCTTGAAATATAAAAACTAGTTTTGATATACATGTGTCAGCAAACATGACAGCTTGTCCATGGAAGTTGAACCAAGGCGACCATCACGTTTCTTGTTTCTACCACTGCCACACCCACACGTGATTCCCACGACACGGCTCCAAACCACGGCACGACGTCCCCCGACGTGCACCTCATCCCTCTCGGCCCCACCGCTCTTCTGCCTTTGTGTGCATGACATGCAGGCCAGTTGAACTGCGGCGACCATCAACTTTCTACCACAGCCTCTCCCGATTGGACGCAGTTTGCCTGCTCCGCTCCTGTGCTCCAATCCGTACTCCCGCACCATCGAATTTTCATCCAGCGGCTATGACACATTTCGTCCCGGGTATCAATCTTAGCTGGAGTACTTTTGTACAACAGGTAGTACCCGCCGGTGTGGCCATCTATGCCTTATAATGCCCCGACGCCCAGCTATGCCACCCTCGCCATGGCCACGCCGCCACCGGCCGGTTCATCTCGAACGAGTGAGTCGCAAACCACGCCACCACCATGAGAATGACATGTGGGCCAGCCGCATTTAAGGTCCGCATGTCATTGACTCATAGGCAGGTGCACTAAGCCACTGAAGTTCCGTCCCGTGGGCCCCAAAAGGGAAATGTAACTCCTGCAGTAGGCCTTGTGGTGCTCCCGCAGTACGAGCTCGTGCCAAACCCGGAATTTGTTTCTTACTACCACCAACTAGTAAGAAACGGCTGCTTGCCGCTGGTACTTCTTCTCTGCTCCTTAATGGTGTCCCTGGGAGGAAATTCATTTGCAAAAAAGGAGTTAGACAGGGGGACCCTGTTTCTCCTTTGCTTTTTGTGATAGCTGCTGATTTACTGCAAACAGTGATTAATGATATGTTCAGCAAGGGTGTAACACCCCGGATTCGATGCGCTAGGTGTCTGCCAGTTATTCGCCGTCATTGCCATGTCATTTGCTTGCGTGTTGCATATTGCCATGTCATCATGTGCATTTCATTTTGCATACGTGTTTGTTTCTTGCATCCAAGCATTTTCCCCGTTGTCCATTTTGCAATCCGGCACTCCTATGTCCTCCGGCGTCCCCCTTTTGTCTCCTATCATGAGCGGGTGTTAAACTTTCTCGGAATGGCCCGAGGTTTGCCAAGCGGCCTTGGTATACTACCGGTAGACCGCCTGTCAAGTTTCGTGCCATTTGGAGGTCGTTTGATACTCCAACGGTTAACCGGGTAACCGTAAGGCCTCTTTTGTGTGCATCCCAACACCCCTCCAAAGTGCCCCAAAACACATCCAAGCCCCCTCCATGCTCTCGGTCGTTCGATCACGATCGTGTGGGCGCAAACCGCTCTCCATTTGGACTCTCCTAGCTCCCTCTACCTATAAATATGCCCTCCCCGTCCAAATTCACGGATGAATCCCCCCGAAACCCTAGCCCCGCTCCCTCTCCGCCGCCGGACACGTCCGGATCGGACCAGACATGTCCGCTTTGTCCGCGCCGCCGCCCACAGCCAATCGGCAAGCGCCACATGGCACTCGGCCACCGCGCGCGCCGCCGGCCTGCCAAGCCC
>NC_057804.1:88231033-88233505 GCF_018294505.1 Triticum aestivum
GCCGCCCTCCCGCGCCGCCGCGGAGCGCCGCCGCCGCCGCCCGCATCTGGCGTCGCGCCCCTCCCCTCCGGCCACCTCCCCGCGCTGTCCTCGACCTCGCCGGAGCAAGCCACCACCTCACCGGAGTTACCTCGATCCGCGTGCCCCAAAACCCTAGATCCAGTTTTGGAGGTGATTTTTCGTCTAAGTCCCTTTTTCTGTCATATTTTGGTGCCCCATTTGACCTGTCATATCTCCGTACATATAGCTCCATTTTGCATGTATGATATATCAAAATGTTCTCCATGACATGCTCTTTATTTTGTTCCATTTTGACATGCTTGTTTGAGTTCGTCTTGATGCCCGAATCATCATTGCAAGAGTGCATGTTGCTGTTAATCTGCTGAAACTGTTATAACTTGGTGAATTGTCTTTTTCATTGCATTTTGTGTGTGCATCCTTTGAGCTTGATGTCTACATGTGTTTTGTACTATGCCATGCCTTCTTCACAGTGGTTCCATCCATGTATTTTTGTGAGTCTAGTAGTGAGTGCATCGAGCTCGTGAATTAAGGTACTTGTTGTTGCTGTTTTGCTAGACAGATTCTGCTATATCATGATGCTATGTAAACCTGCTGCTACAAGTCATTCTATGCATAATCTGGAGATGTTCACTAAGGATGATTTGTTATACATGTCATGCTCTATCCATCCACGCCCCTGGCTGCATTTATAGCCTGATGTAGCTTGTTGTTATCTTGTCCTCAAAACTGCTAAATAACGTTGCTGTCAGCCTGTTAACATTAGGTTCAATGTTGCCATGATTGTTGTTAGTGATCCAAGCATGCTATGAACTTGCTCTTGCCATGCTTAGCTTCATGAACGTGTCTTCTTACTGTTGGTTACCTTGCCATGCCATTTATTGCTCTGTGGTGAGTGGTACAAGCTCACCAACATGCCTACTTATCATTGTTCCTGCCATGTCTGAATTTGTCATATCATTTGCCATGTTTACATGGGTGCCATCATATTTTCTGTGCCCTTTTGGCTCATGGTCAGTAAGGGACTTTTGTTATATGAGATAAGTAGATTCATGACATGCCTTTGTTTGCCATGTTAAGTTCCTGTAACATGTTCTTTGATAGCTCTAAACATTGCACCCTGATGTTATTTCTGCTAAGACCGAAACTGTTATAATTTGCAATCTTGCCATGTCCTTTTAAGCATGTTCTAGTAATTTCTGGAGATAGCTCAGTGTTCATGTTTTGTCATGCATTACTTGAACTTCATGTCCATGCCTTTTTTTCATATTGTGGTAGTGTAGCATGTTGTTTTGGTGCTTGCAATATGCCTAGTTGATGTTTTGGACAGCTTGTCCTTTAAGCTAGTATAGAGTGTATGTGTTGAACTGTTGCTCCGTTTTGAGTGTGCTCTATATGAAACTTGCTTGTTTTTGCACATACTTGTTTTGAGGTGTTTGCTTGATGTTTGGATGCATTTAGCATCAATGCCATGTTTAACTTGTTTTGCTCATATCTTCTAGGCCGTAGCTTTGCACTAAATGAACTAGAATTTCGTGTAGATCCTCTTGGTGCATCTTAACTTGCTGTTTAACAACTTGAACATAAGGTTTATTCAGTTCTAGACCAATTTCTAAATTTTCATATGAGGACTTACCGAAATTGTTATATGTTGTTTCCCGCCTGATTTAACCTTGCTTTGATGTGTTGTTCTTGTTTGCTTCATCTCTTGCCATGAGTAGCCTCATGTAGCTTTGTCATGCATCATGCTTGTTGTGCATCATGTCTTGTTCATGTGTGGTGTTTTTACTATGTTGTGTGCTTCTTCTCGATAGTTTCCGTTTCATTGCGATCGTGAGGATTCGTTCGTCTACGCTTGGTTCGGCTTCATCCGTTCGTCTTCTTCATGGACTCGTTCTTCTTCCTTGCGGGATTTCAGGCAAGATGACCGTCACCTTGGATCTCACTACTATCATTGCTATGCTAGTTGCTTCGTTTTATCGCTTTGCTGCGCTTCCTATCATTTGCTCTTCAAGCTTCCAAATTGCCATGTCAGCCTCTAACCTTTTCACCCGTCCTAGCAAACCATTGCTTGGCTATGTTACCGCTTTTGCTCAGCCCCTCTTATAGCATTGTTAGTTGCCGGTGAAGTTGAAGATTGCTCCATGGTGGACAGGATTATGTTGGGATATCACAATATCTCTTATTTAATTAATGCATCTATATACTTGGTAAAGGGTGGAAGACTCGGCCTTATGCCTGGTGTTTTGTTCCACTCTTGCTGCCCTAGTTTTCGTCATACCGGTGTTATGTTCCCGGATTTTGCGTTCCTTACGCGGTTGGGTGATTTATGGGACCCCCTTGACAGTTTGCTTTGAATAAAACTCCTCCAGCAAGGCCCAACCTTGGTTTTACCATTTGCCTCACCTAGCCCTTTTTCCCTTGGGTTTCCGGAGCCCGAGGGTCATCTTTATT
>NC_057804.1:88233754-88237990 GCF_018294505.1 Triticum aestivum
CTAAGTGTTGGTCCGAAACGAGCAACCTGCAGGGCCCCTCGGGGAAACTCGAGGTCTGGTTTTACTCGTAGCTTGACTTATCCAGTGTGCCCTGAGAACGAGATATGTTCAGATCCTATCGGGATTTGTCGGTACATCAGGCGGCTTTGCTGGTCTTGTTTTACCATTGTCGAAATGTCTTGTAAACCGGGATTCCGAGACTGATCGGGTCTTCCTGGGAGAAGGTATATCCTTCGTTGATCGCGAGAGCTTATCATGGGCTAAGTTGGGACACCCCTGTAGGGTATTAAACTTTCGAGAGTCGTGCCCACGGTTATGTGGCAGATGGGAATTTGTTAATGTCCGGTTGTAGATAACTTGACACCAGACCCGAATTAAAACGCATCAACCGTGTGTGTAGCCGTGATGGTCTCTTTTTGGCGGAGTCCGGGAAGTGAACATGGTTTTGGGTTATGTTTGACGTAAGTAGGAGCTCAGGATCACCTCTTGATCATTGCTAGCTTCACGACCGTTCCATTGTTTCTGTTCTCACTCTTATTTGCGTATGTTAGCCACCATATATGCTTAGTCGCTGCTGCAACCTCACCACTTTACCCCCTACCTTTCCCATTAAGCTTTGCTAGTCTTGATACCCATGGTAATGGGATTGCTGAGTCCTCGTGGCTCACAGATTACTACAACAACAGTTGCAGGTACAGGTTATCCGATGATCATGACGCGAGAGTGATGTTTGCTTGTTATGGAGTTCTTCTTCTGCTTCTTCTTCGATTAGGGGATAGGTTCCAGGTCAGCTGCCTGGGCTAGCAGGGTGGATGTCATTTGAGTTTCTGTTTGTGTTCCATCCGTAGTCGGATGGTGCTCTTATGTATGATGATGTTGTATTCGTGTGGCAGTGTATGCCTCTTATATGTATCCCCATCTATTTATGTAATGTTGATGTAATGATATCCACCTTGCAAAAGCGTTTCAATATGCGGTTCTATCCTTGGTGGGACCTTCGAGTCTCTTTAGGATAGTATCGCATATTGGGCGTGGCAAGTTGGTATCAGAGCCTCGACCGACCTTAGGAGCCCCCTTGATTGATCGTGTAGTTTGGCCGTAGTTGAGTCTAGAAGAAAACTTTTTTGGAGTCTAGTTATATCGGAGAGTAGGAATTCCTTTTACTCCTCTGCCCCTTCGTCGTTCTGGTCAGGAATCTTGACGTAGGTGTTTTGAATTACTCCTCTTCCCATTCAAATTTTTCTTTAGGTTCACGCAGTTGGTTTTTTGGTCATTGGTTCTCAGCTCTTTTATCCGGTGCATTTCTCGTCAAGTTGACTCGAGCCTCTTCATCGTTGCCAAGTTCAATCCTCAGTTGTTTTCTTTTTTCCCACCCACCCACCCCTTTTTCATCTCGGAGCCGAAGTCTATAATCGAGTATCCATCCTACTCGTGCGAAATCTTTGCTTTCTTTCCTCAATTATTTCAACCGGTGTTTTCTCTTCAAGTTATTCATGGATTTACCCTTCCAGGTGCCTTTGTTTTCCCACCCTCCCACCCTTTTTCTTCCTGGAGTCTGAGTCTCTTTCGACCATCAATTTCATTCATGCGGAGCCTCTTCAGTCTTCCATCAATCATTTCAACCGGTGAATTCTCGTCTCGGTGGACATTCTTCATCTCTTTTTTCTTCTCCGGTGGATTCAATTCAAGTTTTTCGTTGTCGATCGTATTCTTTCCCTAAGCTCAAATATTTCCCTTTGCTCGTTCGCCTCTCGCTAGTTTATCCTTCCGGAGTGTTCAAGACATCTCAGGAGATTCGTCTGTGTTCCAATTAATTCGAGGTTGTCACCTCATTCAAATATTTTAAATTGTTCCGGTGCATTATTTCTCGCTCAAACAATCCTTTCCAATGGTGTTTTTCTTTTAGTGGGCCCTAACCCACAGGTCTTTTCCAAGGATCTTACCTGACACTTCTAATTTTCCCGGAGTTATTCTCAAATCCTTTTCGGAGTTTGACGTAAGTATTAATTTCATCAGTCAGATTCTTTTCCAAGTTCGATTTCAAATCATTTTCATTTTTGGTTCAACCCTTCCTCTTTTTCATTCTCCCGCAGTATCTCGGTAATTTCGGTGGTGTTTCTCGTCGTCACTTGTAGACCGAAGTAGAGTTTTTCCTCTAAATCTTGCCTGTTCTCCCAAAGATTCATGGTTCTAGCTTCTTGTTACCCTCTCAGATTATTCCCTCTGTCAGAAATTCCTTTTTTTTCAACCATCCGGAGTATATCGGAGTTGATTTATGTTTCTTTTCACCGAAGGCCATCATTCCAGTTATCGTTCTCTATTTATCCCGGTGCTTCGTTCAAGTGTTCTTTAATCAGCTCGTGATCTCTTTGTTCTTTTGCATCTAAATTCCCTGTAGCATATTTGTTCTTCTAATTCTTCCCGGTGATTCATTCTCTTTCATTAGTCATTTTCGAATTCTTACGGTGGTTCGTTCAAGATTCTTTTTCCTTGATTATCATATCAATTCATTTGTTCTCTCCAAATCCTACCGGTGGTTCATGAAGACTTTCTCAAGTTTTGTGCTATATCCCCCTTAATCCTTTTCAACAATAGTAAGTAGTATGCAAAATTCGTTTATCATCAAGTAAATTTGATGAAGGATAAGCATACAATAAATCTTTTTCTTATTTCCTCAAAGTGATTAATCCCTTCCTTCAGAGTTTGTTCTTGATGAATAAATTCTAGTTCCAAGTGTTTTCATCTTTTCTTTTCTGGAGTTCAATTTTCCTAGGCCATTTCGTCGGAACCTCCATCTAAATCACCACAAGGCTCATCTTATTCTTTCTTCCTTCACTCTATCTCATCTTCCTTTTGTCACCGGAGTTCTTCAGGGTGGTTCTTCTTGATTAAATTCATTCTTTCGAGTGTTCATCAAGACTTGTTGGTGGAGTTCAAGTATCTTTTCTTCTTGCATCTCGAAGTGCAATTAATTCTCCGTATTCCTTTTGAAGTGGAGTTTTGCATTTCTTCGTTCTTCTCAGCTATCCAATCATTTACATTTGTGGCCGGTTATCACCTTATGATCTTGAGATGTTACCTATAAGACCACAACAAGCTTATTCTTTTCGTTGTTGATTTTCTCAACAAGTCCGTTTAAACCTTCCTTCTAAAGATGCTTTCAATTTCATTCATGGCACAAGTTGTCATTTTCTTCTCCGTTCTTTTCATTCAACTCTTTCAATTCTTTCTGGAGGTTTTGTGTCATGTCTTCATCAAGTATCATTCCATCCTCTCAAGCTCGTGTTTTGTTCCTCCATGTTTCAGTCGGAGTGCTGCCTAAATCCTTTTAGTCTTATTCGTTTCTTATCATGTTCTAACTGGAGTGGTTTCATAGTCTATCTCATTCCGTGAACTTTCGATTCTCGTCATTCTTGTCGTTCCTCTTCTTCTCGAGGGCTCTTGATTCTTTGCTTCTTCTCTTGAGTTCTTGTTTCACCCCATCCCTTTTCCCTTCTTTCTCGGCCCTAAGATCTTGGGACGAGATCTCTTGTTAGTGGAGGAGTGTTGTAACGCCCCGGATTCGATGCGCCAGGTGTCTGCCAGTTATTCGCCGTCATTGCCATGTCATTTGCTTGCGTGTTGCATATTGCCATGTCATCATGTGCATTTCATTTTGCATACGTGTTCGTTTCTTGCATCCAAGGATTTTCCCCGTTGTCCGTTTTGCAATCCGGCACTCCTATGTCCTCCGGCGTCCCCCTTTTGTCTCCTGTCGTGAGCGGGTGTTAAACTTTCTCGGAATGGGCCGAGGTTTGCCAAGCGGCCTTGGTATACCACCGGTAGACCGCCTGTCAAGTTTCATGCCATTTGGAGGTCGTTTGATACTCCAACGATTAACCGGGTAACCGTAAGGCCTCTTTTGTGTGCAGCCCAACACCCCTCCAAAGTGGCCCAAAACCCATCCAAACCCCCTCCATGCTCTCGGTCGTTCGATCATGATCGTGTGGGCGAAAACCGCTCTCCATTTGGACTCTCCTAGCTCCCTCTACCTATAAATATCCCTCCCCGTCCAAATTCGCGAATGAATCCCCCCGAAACCCTAGCCCCGCTCCCTCTCTGCCACCGGACACGTCCGGATCGGACCGGACATGTCCGCTCCATCCGCGCCACCGTCCGCAGCCAATCGGCAAGCGCCACGTGGCACCCGGCCACCGCGCGCGCCACCGGCCCGCCGAGCCCACAGCCGGCCCCCGC
>NC_057804.1:88238461-88256102 GCF_018294505.1 Triticum aestivum
CCCCTCCCATGCCGCCGACCGGCCTCCCGCGCCGCCGCGGAGCGCCGTCGTCGCCGCCCGCATCCGGCACCGCGCCCCTCCCACCCGGCCACCTCCCCGCGCAGTCCTCGACCTCGCCAGAGCAAGCCACCACCTCGCCGGAGTTACCTCGATCCGCATGCCTCGAAACCCTAGATCCATTTTCGGAGGTGATTTTTTGTCTGTCCCTTTTTCTGTCATATTTTGGTGCCCCCTTTGACCTGTCATATCTCCGTCCATATAGCTATGTTTTGCGTGTATGATATATCAAAATGTTCTTCATGAGATTCTCTTTACTTTGTTTTGTTGTGCCATGCTTGTTTGAGTCCATCTTGATGCCCGAATCATCGTTGCAAGAGTGCATGTTGCTGTTAATCTGCTGAAACTGTTATAACTTGGTGATTTGTCTTTTTCATTGCATTTTGTGTGTGCATCCTTTGAGCTTGATGTCTACATGTGTTTTGTACTATGCCATGCGTTGTTCACAGTTGTGCCATCCATGTATTTTTGTGAGTCTAGTAGTGAGTGCATCGAGCTCGTGAAGTAAGGTACATGATGTTGCTGTTTTGCTAGATAGATTCTGCTATATCATGATGCTATGTAAACCTACTTCTAAAAGTCATTCTATGCATAATCCGGAGATCTTCAGTAAGGATGATTTGTTACACATGTCATTATATATCCACCCATGCCCCTGGTTGCATTTATAGCCTGCTGTAGCTTGTTGTTATCTTGTCCTCAAAACTGCTAAATAACGTTGTTGTCAGCCTGTTAACATTAAGTTCAATGTTGCCATGATTGTTGTTAGTGATCCAAGCATGCTATAAACTTTCTCTTGCCATGCTTAGCTTCATAAACGTGTCTTCTTACTATTGGTTACCTTGCATGCCATTTATTGCTCTATGGTGAGTGGTACAAGCTCACCAACATGCCTACTTATCGTTGTTCCTGCCAAGTCTGAATCTGTCATATCATTTGCCATGTTTACATGGGTGCCATCATATTTTCTGTGCCCTTTTGGCTCATGGTCAGTAAGGGACTTTTATTATATGAGATTAGTAGATTCATGCCATGCCTTTGTTTGCCAAGTTAAGTTCCTGTAAAATGTTGTTTGATAGCTCTAAACATTGCAACCTGATGTCATTTCTGCTAAGTCTGAAACTGTTATAATTTGCAATCTTGCCATGTCCTTTTGAGCATGTTCTAGTGATTTTTGGAGATAGCTCAGTGTTCATGTTTTGTCATGCATTACCTGAACTTCATGTCCATGCATTTTGTTTTCATATTGTGGTACTGTAGCATGTTGTTTTGGTGCTTGCAATATGCCTAGTTGCTGTTTTGGACAGCTTGTCCTTTTAAGCTAGTATAGAGTGTATGTGTTGAACCGTTGCCCCGTTTTGAGTGTGCTCTATATGAAACTTGCTTGTTTTTGCATGAAGTTTCATATTATCATGTTGCGTCCTTGTTTTGAGGTGTTTGCTTGATGTTTGGATGCATTTAGCATCAATGCCATGTTTAACTTGTTTTGCTCATATCTTCTAGGCCGTAGCTCTGCACTAAATGAACTTTATACGTAACTTGACTAGAATTTCATGTAGATCCTCTTGGTGCATCTTAACTTGCTATTTAACAACTTGAACATAAGGTTTATTCAGTTCTGGACCAATTTCTAAATTTTCATATGAGGACTTACCGGAATTGTTATATGTTGTTTCCGGTCTCATTTAACCTTGCTATGATGTGTTGTTCTTGTTTGCTTCATCTCTTGCCATGAGTAGCCTCATGTAGCTTTGTCATGCATCATGCTTGTTGTGCATCATGTCTTGTTCATGTGTGGTGTCTTTATTATGTTGTGTGCTTCTTCTCGATAGTTCCCGGTTTCATTGCGATTGTGAGGATTCGTTCGTCTACGCTTGGTTCGGCTTCATCCGTTCGTCTTGTTCATGGAGTCGTTCTTCTTCCTTGCGGAATTTCAGGCAAGATGACCGTCACCTTGGATCTCACTACTATCATTGCTATGCTAGTTGCTTTGTTCTATCGCTTTGCTGCGCTTCCTATCATTTGCTCTTCAAGCCTCCCAAATTGCCATGTCAGCCTCTAACCTTTTCACCCGTCCTAGCAAACCATTGCTTGGCTATGTTACCGCTTTTTCTCAGCCCCTCTTATAGCATTATTAGTTGCAGGTGAAGTTGAAGATTGCTCCATGGTGGATAGGATTATGTTGGGATATCACAATATCTCTTATTTAATTAATGCCTCTATATACTTGGTAAAGGGTGGAAGACTCGGCCTTATGCCTGGTGTTTTGTTCCACTCTTGCCGCCCTAGTTTCCGTCATACCGGTGCTATGTTCCCGGATTTTGCGTTCCTTACGCGGTTGGGTGATTTATGGGACCCCCTTGACAGTTCGCTTTGAATAAAACTCCTCCAGCAAGGCCCAACCTTGGTTTTACCATTTGCCTCACCTAGCCCTTTTTTCCTTGGGTTTCCGGAGCCCGAGGGTCATCTTTATTTTAGCCCCCCCCCCGGGCCAGTGCTTCTCTAAGTGTTGGTCCGAAACTAGCAACCTGCGGGGGCCCCTCGGGGAAACTCGAGGTCTGGTTTTACTCATAGCTTGACTTATCCGGTGTGCCCTGAGAACGAGATATGTGTAGCTCCTATCGGGATTTGTCGGCACATCGGGCGGCTTTGCTGGTCTTGTTTTACCATTGTTGAAATGTCTTGTAAACTGGGATTCCGAGACTGATCGGGTCTTCCTGGGAGAAGGTATATCCTTCGTTGATCGCGAGAGCTTATCATGGGCTAAGTTGGGATACCCCTGCAGGGTATTAAACTTTCGAGAGGCGTGCCCGCGGTTATGTGGCAGATGGGAATTTGTTAATGTCCGGTTGTAGATAACTTGACACCAGACCCGAATTAAAACGCATCAACCGCGTGTGTAGCCGTGATGGTCTCTTTTCGGTGGAGTCCGGGAAGTGGACACGGTTTTGGGTTATGTTTGACATAAGTAGGAGTTCAGGATCACCTCTTGATCATTGCTAGCTTCACAACCGTTCCGTTGTTTCTCTTCTCGCTCTTATTTGCGTATGTTAGCCACCATATATGCTTAGTCGCTGCTGCAACCTCACCACTTTACCCCCCTTCCTTTCCCATTAAGCTTTGCTAGTCTTGATACCCATGGTAATGGGGTTGCTGAGTCCTCGTGGCTCACAGATTACTACAACAACAGTTGCAGGTACAGGTTATCCGATGATCATGACGCGAGAGCGATGTTTGCTTGTTATGGAGTTCTTCTTCTGCTTCTTCTTCGATTAGGGGATAGGTTCCAATTCGGCAGCCTGGGCTAGCAGGGTGGATGTCGTTTGAGTTTCTGTTTGTGTTCCATTCATAGTTGGATGGTGCTCTTATGTATGATGATGTTGTATTCGTGTGGAATTGTTTGCCTCTTGTATGTATCCCCATCTATTTATGTAATGTTGATGTAATGATATCCACCTTGCAAAAGCGTTTCAATATGCGGTTCTATCCTTGGTGGGACCTTCGAGTCTCTTTAGGATAGTATCGCATATTGGGCGTGACAAAGGGTATCCTAAAGCTACCTATTCCCTGCCATGATCAAGACTACCCTGTCATACAATATGCTGATGATACTCTCATCATCCTACCTGCTGACAGGCAGCAGCTTATTGCCCTGAAGGATATGCTGTTGGTGTTCTCTCAATCCACAGGTCTTGATGTAAACTACCATAAATCTTTCATCATTCCTATAAATGTTGGAAATGCAACCATGATAGATCTTGCTAACGCTTTTGGATGCCGAATTGGAAAGATGCCTTTTACATATCTTGGCTTGCCTGTGGGGACTACAAGACCTAAGATGGTGGACTTCATGCCTCTTCTGGATTGTATGGAGAGGAGAATGACTTCTAGCTCCTCCTTCCTTATCAAGGAGAGAGACTGCAGTTCTTGAACTCTGCTTTGTCATCCATGCCAATTTTCTTTATGGGTAGCCTGGCTATTCCTGCTGGTATCCTCAAGCAGCTGGAAAGAATTCAAAGACAATGTCTGTGGAGAAAAAATAGAGATGAGCCTGCACCATCTCTTGCTGCTTGGGAACTGATTTGTAGACCAAAAAATAAGGGTGGTCTTGGTATTTTGAACCTGGGTGTTCAAAATGTGGCTTTGCTCCTCAAACATGCTAGTAATTTCCTTAATAGGAAAGACCTTCCTTGGGTGTCCTTAATTTGGGATTCATATTATTATGATGGAATGCCCCAGGGAACAACCTCTTGTGGTTCCTTTTGGTGGAAGGATATTTGCAAGGTCTTGCAAAATTTTAGGGACTGCTCCTGGGTGCAAGTCAATGCTGGAGACACTGCTCTTTTCTGGTTTGACAATTGGAATCTTGGCAAGGAAGTTTTTCGCTTGCAGTCTAGATTTGCTAGATTATTCTCTTTTGCCAAGGATCCATGGATTTCATTTAAGGATATCTTCAATTCCCTGGATTTGTACCAGCACTTCCACCTCCCTTTGTCTGCTCAAGCTTTTGATGAGTTAAACTTAATAAGAGATATGTTAGCCTCCCACAATAGAGATGATACTTGTAAAGATCTGTGGTTATGGCAGGGCTCTTCAAAGGTTTACAAACCCAAGCTGTTTTACTACCATGCTTTTGAGAATGAAGTTTTCAACCACTTGCTGGGCTGGATCTGGAAATCCTCTTGCACTATTAAGATCAAGGTTTTTGCTTGGATGCTCATCATGGATAGACTCAACACCAAGGATATGGTTGATAGGAGGCACTGGCACATGGATGATGGTGTTACTTGTAAACTCTGCCCCCTTCAAGCAAGAGAAACCAGAGACCATCTTTTCTTCAACTGCAATTTTAGTGTCAGATTTTGGAACTATTTGCAGATTGATTGGTCAGCTGGAAACTCAATGTCTGATTTGGCCATCCAGGCAAGGAGGAGCTTTGATAAGCCTTTCTTCACTTAAGTAGTGTTTATTGCCTGTTGGAATATTTGGATCATCAGGAATGCCAAGGTTGTCAGAGGTGAGAGGGCAAGTTTCAATAAATGGAGAGGAGCTTTCAGGCATTACATAACTCTGATGCAGCACAGAATCAAATCTTTTTACAAAGATGACCTGCTCAAGTGAATTTCTTTCCTGCCACCTTAAGTTTAATCTTTTGTATTTTTTCTTCTCTACTTTTGGTTACCTCTTATAATCATGTTGTTGTAACTGTTATCCGGTTTTAATAAAGTTTTTAAATGTTGTGGGGGTTTTGCCCCACAGTTCACAGTCAAAAAAACTAGTAAGGTACACGTGCATTGCACGCATGAGATTCTAGTGGTTTGTGCATTATGCTTAAGTTCAACCATGGAGTCTTCTAGATTCTACATGTGGCAGAATCTGGTGGAATGTAGATGATATCCAACGGCCAGTAGTGCTCGGATTAGCCATCTTTGTACCATCGGGTTGGCTTCATCCAACGACAAACTTTCAAAGTTATTCACACACTATATAGGGGTATAGATATAGATGTGTAGGCCCGTGCGTTGCAATGGATCCAAAGTGTATCTATTTAGTGGAGTGCACTCTAAACACATTATCTATTTATTTTTCTCTAACCTTTCGTAGCCATGCAACCAAGCCACATAATCTTCATGGGTGCCCTCCACATCATATTATTCATACTACGTTGACTGAAAAAAGATAAATCACCCAAAACAAGATCTTCTCATTTTTTGTTCCTACAATGTTGTGCCATGCACATACCTAGTTGTATAGTGGTAGTACTAGTTGTATAGCACAAACTTGGTACTAGTAGGAGTAGTAGTACGGAATGCTCCTACTCTATCAACAAGGCCCATCTGACACCAAATTTCTTGGCTTCCGTGCTACAGCAAGATCTTCCCCTCATTTCTGTTTTCCAACCCGGCGGTGGGCGGGGTGCGGTTTGCCAATAGTCGGTTTGCTCAATGCCGGTCCCACATGAAAGTGAAAATGATAGGCAACATGCCTTCCCTAAGCTATGTGGCGTGCCGAACGGACAGGGATCCGGTGACATGCCCACAGGCAGTCACGCCGTAACATGCGGGCCGGGAGCCATCGGATGCAGGGGCGGTCCAGATTAAATATTGTAGCGGAGAAACACTATGGATGGTACTGTAGTAGAGAACAATGTAGAGGGGGTATTGTAGATAGAACACTGTAGATCTGACACTGTTTATTTGAGATTTGTCCGTTGATTCTCGATCGGGCGGTCCAGAGAGGGGCGCATGTTACCATTACTGTTCATTAGTGACATGCTCACAGCATGTCACTGGATCTCGATCTATGCCGGACAGGCCATGGAGTACTCCCGATTCTCAGGCATGTGGGGGTGCGACGCGAACGCGGCAGGCCTTTTCCTTTTACTAGCAATGTGCCCGTACGTTGTGACGAATCCAAAGTAGTAGAATAGTAGTACTTGTTCACAAACTTGAAAGAAATCACTCTTGTCTTGATATACTCCTAATATATTACTTTTCACTCAAAATATATTTCTCAGGCTGTTTTGATGAGGTGAGGGATGCATGTGGTTGCTTTCAAGATAATAAGGGGTTTTCTGCAAATTGGAGCAGAGAAGTGGGCTATTGTTGCAAAAATGCCACAACTTACCTCACAGTCGTTAGATGCAGATCTAATGGTCAGAAACGACGGATGGCTGACACGCCACCATCACCAACTGAGTCTTTTATAGGAGTAGTAGTAGAGAAACATGTATAAAATGTAACATTTGGTTCTGCTCCTTGGCATGATCGATAGATAGAAATAACGATTGGAAACGCTAGGGCGGGGCTATTTCCGCCATATAAGCAGGGTACATAGTAGCTAGGTTGATGCATCGTCGGTTTGGTCACATGCGGTCCGACATGTTCTAGTGTTTCTAGCAAGATGCCCGCGCGTTGCACGAAGTTGATGGAAAAGGTAAGCACAACTTATAAATTGATGGATGGAGTACTAGTTACATTGATGCATATAACTAAGCAAAGGGATCGTACATGTCGGTATTGACTGGAACGACAATGCAATAGCACAATAAGAATTAAGGCCATGATGATGCAATTGCAGTGGTGGTTACAGGAGGCAAGAAGAAAGATGCATCCATCAACGTATGACCTCCTCCTCCTCAACTTAGTGCGTCGGGCCACCGACCGGCAACTAAGGAGCGATGGCTTTTGTGGCGAGGTCAAGGTGCTTCTCAGCAAAGGCATCCAAGGCTTCCAGTCGGTTGAGGAAGGCCAACGTTGTGGTGTCCTCACTGGCCTTGTAGATACCTATGTACACAATTTGCTCGTACACGTGGATGTGTAGGTCGATGAATTCTTGCAGGGCGATGCGCCTCCGGTGAGAGCAACCTCCAGGTGGACATTCTTCGTGGCATCAGTGGGCAGTCGCAGGGCCACCAATGCTTGAAAGAAGTTCCGACCATGGAGGCCGGTTAGGATGGTAGGCAATGAGGAGCCCGAGCGCGGGGGCTGGAGGAGTACAGCAATGTCGTCCGTGAGCTTCTTGAGGACGGTGAACTTGTTGGTGGTGGCAACGATCATATGGTCCAACTGAGAGTCATAGTTGGCGTCGGCGGCGGCCATCCAGCAGTCGGTCGCCAACACAATCTGGAGACGATCCTCGGCGCCATGCTGCAGGCAGGCGTCGTGGACCATCTGGCACAGCCGCTGGCCGCTCGCGTGCATCACCGCCATGGTCTGGAGTGAGCACTTTTGCGCTTAGTGTAGGTGCTTAGGCAAATGCTTAGGTGCGTACGATGTGGTAGATGCATTGGAATGGAGGGGCGCCTTTATATGAGTGCAAACTGCGTTGCATTCACATCGTGCAACCTCTTTTCCCGGTCCTCCTCCCATTACTTCCCTCATGCATTCACGATGCTAATTGAAGGAGGATGCATTGGTCGTTCAACATTTCGGGAACCGCTACCCCCTCCCTCGTCTGCATTAAAGTCGTAACAGGAACTGTGCTGCCCATTGTTAAATTGAATAGTACTACACCTCCCGCTGCACGCCCGGCAGAACACGCCTCCTCACCTCCATCAAACCCCTCCATTAAACACGCATGCAAACCGAGAAACCTACTCCGACCACACGTCCGTTCATGAGCGGGTTGGAATTAAACACAACACGGGTCGAGCTCCTCCAGTCCGCCCTTAGTTTAAACGAGGCCAAATGTCGACCAAGCTCCTCCCGTCCGCCCTCTATTTAAACGAGGTCAGACGGACAGCGGGCAAGAATCGCACCCCTCCGCCGCTCCCCCATCTCCTCCTTCACCATTTTCTCCACTCTTCCGATGGCTTCCGAGGAGCCGTTCTCCGGCATACTACCCGGCTGGGTGGCCCACCGAGCCCTCCGAATACGGGCGAGGCTGCTCGGTGCTTCACCAACCTCACTTGGCCCGACGAAGCCAGTTGCTGCCCCAAGCAGGCGCGTGGTTCAGCAACTTGCCACTCCAGTTCAGCTCGATGAGGAGTGGCGAGTTGCTCCATGCCGGCACGATGGCGAGCATGCCGGTACGGGCGTCGTCGCTGCCGCGTCGTATCGCGCCACCAGTGTCTATGGTGGCCACACCTCCCGTGTCTATGGGCGCGCCTCTAGTGCCTGCGGCAGCGCCATGCAGGTAGATGCAGAAGCCGGGTGCATGGAGAGCGACGAGTTGGTGGCCAGCTTCTCTGTGTCCGTCGCCATCATCCAGGAGAAGTAGAACACCGGAGGCCGTCGCCACTTGGGTCCCATGAAGGCCACCATCGAGGCGACAACTCCGCATTTAGGTGGTTTCTTTACTGCTTCGTCTCTTCCGAGGACCTTCGTCGACCCCGCAAGTGTCTGCCGGACATGAGGAAGACAAAGGGATCCGCGGGCGGCCATTTAGATTAGGTACTCCCGCTCCAGCTGGCGGGAAATATTTGTTCTAAGAATGGATAAATTTTATGTATCTATAACTAAAATAAGTCTAGATACATCCACTTCTCGGACAAGTATTTCCGGACGGAGGGAGTATTAATTATACCAAGAGAGCCAGATTAGCACCGCTTAGTTCATGTAAATGTAATGAAATCCATCATGTTTATATGAAAATCTGGGTTTTTTATACGAAATCCTTCAGGCTTATATGAAATCAGTTCGTGTTTGCACGAATTTCATCTGGTTGGTTAGAGTTGTGAAAATGTATGCCACTGGCGTTTGATGTCGTCCTCGCGGAAGGAAGCGGGAGGAAATTTGCCGGCTGCCATTGAAGATGCCCTTATGCTGGAAATAATAGAGTGACGTCCAATCCATTTGAGTTAATTGCGTGTATGATTCTCCCTCTATAAAAAGTTAATTGCATGTACAGTGTACACGTGACTTGCAGGGTGGCTACAGCTTCGTACAGAAAGTTAAAATGAAACAAGTCCATCCTTAATCTTGTATTCAAAGTACTCTATGGGTTCCACTGTCAGTACAGTAGCGAAAGAAGTATATATTAAATAAGTAATACTCCCTCCGTCCCGAAATACTTGTCGGAGGAATGGATGTATCTAGATGTATTTTAGTTCTAGATACATTCATTTTTATGAATTTCTCCTACAAGTATTTCCGGACGGAGGGAGTATGTAATATAAAAATCTAAAGTTAAAGACATAATTCGAACTCAGGTCATCGCGTTGCGAGCATCCGGCGCTAACCAGTCCAGCACATTTTTGTTGTAGACCATGCTGGAGATATATCTCCATGTCTACTCTTATACTCCATCCATTCCTAAATATTTGTCTTTTTCAGATTTCAAGTGGACTACCACATACGTATGTGTATGTAGACATATTTTAGAGTGTAGATTCACTCATTTTGCTCCGTATGTAGTCACTTGTTGAAATCTCTAAAAAGACAAATATTTAGGAACGGAGGGAGTAGAAAACAGAGTTGATGATGATGGTGTGCGTGCCATCCTGCAATATAGGCCGTCGGATTTATATCTAACGGATAGGAAGGAAACTATGGCAATTTTGCAAATATATACCCACACCCCTCTCCATGTTCGCAAATAAGGCCTTCTGTCGTGGAATTAACACGTCAGATGTCCTAGTGTGAGGACTTAGTCGTGAGGCCAACGCATCTATGTGGTAGCTTGAGAGGGGTTGGGCGGAATCGAGAGACGCAACACGCAAGACAAAGGATTTAGACAGCTTCGGGCCCCGGGAAACATCATCCGGTAATATCCCTACATGCTGTTTGTGGCTAGGTCTCATTATGCTCGTGGGGGAGTCGTCGTAAACCGGCTCTCCTCTAGTTGTGTCTAGCCCTAGAGATTGTTTCTTGTTCCTTGTCCTCTTTGGGAGCCCTGTCCCTCCTTATATAAGTTGAAGGAGCGGGTTACATGTGGAGTCCTATTAGGATTAGGACTAGTCTACCTTCTAATACAAATCGGATACAAGTCCGGGTCTTAACTCCTTGTAAGGTAAATATTCCTCACGCCTTTCCTCTTAAACCGGCCCGCCATGAACATAAACCGGCCTTCTGGGCCTTGGGCCTTGTCATCCGTATGTCCCGCCTGCTGGGTTACCAGTGAGTCATAATGTTCAGGTAGGTTGCTTGTAAACCGTCTGGTCAGGGCGGGTCACCAATGAATCGCCCAATGTAAACCGGGTCTCAAGTAAACCGCCAAGTCCGGCCGGGTCATATTTCCGGCCGAGTCATACCGCGGGGTATATCCCTGACATTAGCCCCCAGTTTAATTTGGATTCATCCATGTTAAACTGATTCTGTAAAACAAACACAAGAACAAATTTTGACATGTCGTGCTCTGGGTTAAAAATTCTTGTAAGGCCGGCGCTTGATCATCCTTAAATCCTTGTCATTTCTTCCTTCTAGAAAATCCGGGTTAGTAGACCAGCTTCATAATCAATTAGCTTGTACAAGAAATATTGTAAATAAAGAATCCATTTGACTCAGCCTTCAATACTCTACTTGACAAAAATATTGGTCTTCAAATATTCAACTGATATTCAGCCGACTTGAAGGTGTAGAACTTGTCGATCTATGATTCCCAAAATTGTCGGGTTATAAAAATTGATAATTCCGGGTCATGATTGTTTCCAACGCCGGTTCATGATTGTTGCCAATGTTGGTTCATGATTATTGGTGACGCCGGTTCATGATTGTTGTAGACACCAGGTCATAATGATTGGTGATGTCGGGTCATACTGAAAATCGGAAGATATTTCTCCCTTATATCCATATTACCTGTAGCCCCCAAGTCTTGAACAAAACAAAGTGATGATTTGGGACTTGTTTCCATATAATTATTGCCACTTTGAAGAAATCCATGTTGTTCATCTCAGTCACTAGTAAAGACTTAGTACTCCATATATGTAGCCCCCAAGTGTCGGGTTATCATGCTTGCAGCAACCTGGGACTTGAAATTTCCTTATGGTCATAAAAACTTCAATCAATGTAGCCCCCAAGGGTCGGGTCATTATGCAATAATGAGCAGGGACTTTGTAAATATAATCATGCAACTTTGAACAGCAATGGTGTAGCCCCCAAGGGCCGGCTCATTATAATGTGATGAGTCGGGTCTTCAATAAGATGAGTAAAAAATGACTTTGCATTAGCCCCCAAGTGTCATGGTGCATGCTTGCAGCGACATGAGACTTGCATATTTGATGTAATCTCACATTGGATAATATAGCCCCCAAGTGTCGGGTTGTAAGCCTGCAGTAACTCGGGACTATTCCTTCAATTATAGAATAAATCATATCCATTGATGATATGATAGCCATTGCGCTAAAGCGACTTTGAAAACCTTAATCATAATACTGGTTATTGATGTCCATAATAAAATCCAGCCATGTTGGCTATTTGAAGATTTGAATAATATAATCCAATGATTTATGAGCGCATGATTCCAAAGGCGCAATCCAAATATATACTGGCGACTTATAATCCCAAGCCAGTTTGGGTTAATAAACACTGGATAATTTATCATCACACTAGCGACTTATAGTCAAAAGCCAGACCGGGTTAATAAACCCCGGTGATTTATAATGTGCTTTATTCAACATGTTTCTGCATACAACAAGTTTAAAGTGTCCTAGCGGTTTACCGCCGGACGGGTCATAATGCCCAACATATAACCCAGGTTTATAACCAAGGCTGCACTTAAGAATAATCAAATATGAAATATATCATACCTATGACATTGAATCACATCGTTGATTTACCAACTATTTGTAGTAAGGGTGATAACCCAAATCTTGAGTATGATAACCCCCCTCATATTTGCCGGTTTGTAATAAAATCATGCCGGGTTGTAATAAACACCAGATGATCATCCTGGCGACTTATAGTCAAAGCCCGGCCAGGTTAACAAACACCGGTTTATAATGGGTTGTGTACTAACAACTTATAGTTGAAAGTCAAGTCGGGTCAATAAACGCCGGTCTATCCATGCACTTATGATACATGCTATGATGATGTAATGATAATGCAACATATAATGATGTATATGTATGACCAAGAGGGTTTAGGCTATGGTTCAGATATGACCAGAGCCCCCAAGTAGTCATAATTGTGGCATTGTACCAATCAAGAGGTATAGCTATGGTTCGGATATGACCGGAGCCCCCAAGTGATTTTCTTGTTGGCCTTATGCCTATCAAGAGGTGTAGCTATGGTTCGGATACGACCAAGCCCCCAAGTGATTTCCCTGGTGCCCTTATGCCTATCAAGAGGTGTAACTATGGTTCGAACCCATAGCCCCCAAGTGATTTCCCTAGTGGCCTTATGCCTATCAAGAGGTGTAGCTATGGTTCGGACACGACCAAGCCCTCAAATGATTTCCCTGGTGGCCCTTATGCCTATCAAGAGGTGTGACTATGGTTCGAACATAGCCCCCAAGTGATACTGTGAGCTGTGCTCAAGGGATACCCATGTTTGAGCTGTGTTGTAAAGCAGACTCTCTTTAGCCCCTTATGATAATATTGGCTTGATAGCTGGATTACCAAAGTGACCAGAGCTATGCTCTTATGATAACATTGGCTTGATATCCGTATTAATAATAGGGTAGTCACAGCTATGATCAACCATATGATAAGCCAATAAGGCATGACACCCATGTTTGAACCGCGCATCATGGCAAGAAGTTCTCTTTGGCAACCTTTTGACTTTTCTGAGCACTCGAACTTTGCGAGAGATATTTCTTCTTGAACCGGATGTTAAACTGGATATTGAGAGCTTCAAAGCTTTATGGGAGACATCTTTCTCTTGAACGGGATCTTAAACCGGAATCTTCATTTTCAGCCGGAAATTTTCTGGCGACCTTTAAACTCGAACTTGCGAGAGATTAATCCTTTTTGAACCGGAAATTCTTAAACCGGATTTGAGAGCTTCAGAGCTTTGTGGGGGAACAGATTTCCCTTGAACCGGATTTTAAACCGTCATTCTTCATTTTGAACCGGAAAATTCTTCTGGCGGCTTTTAAATTTTCGCCAATAAGGCAGTAGTCTCTGGGTCCGGGTTATCTTTCCCTCCAACATCCTGGGGTTCTTGACTTTGTTGAAACTGGCAAGGTTTGCTGAGTCATGTCATCGTAGCCCCCGAGTGTTAAGACGACTCGAGGAGTTCTCTTGAGACTCTCCATGCTTGATCATAACAAAAGTGCATATCATTAGCTTTGATAGCGCGATGTGAATCCGCAGAATGTTGAAGTGACTGTGACGGGTTACAAATGATCCATATGAGTCGTGTCAGCAACTCGGCCAATGATTCCTTCCAACTGGCTATTTTGAAATTAACCAAACTATAGTGGCGGCGACTTGTGTGCCTACCCATTGATCCATCCAGTGCAGACGGCGGTTGATGATAATTTGCCTCCAATTTGAAAGAAAACCGGGCTACCCAAGCTGTGACTTGCCTTATACTCAATAAACACCTCACGCAGACAGGTGCGGCCCGGTGTGTTGATGTAGTCCAGGCCGCGAGAGGCGGATGGAAAAGATGACCTCAGCATTAGAGGTACCTCAAACAAATGAACCGGCCGCGGTGTTGTAAACCGGCGCGACGGCAAGTTAACCACGTCGTTTTGATGTAGTGAACAATTGTTCTGCATCAACAATATTGCAGACCAAGACAAAGATAAATAGCTCTTTGACAAAAAATAATATGTACCAATAAAATATATTTTAGATGTCACCTGATGTGCCAGGCCGGAAATAATCCGCCATGAAATTGATGATCGCTAGGTGAAGTTGAAATTGCTCACGGGTGAACCGGTCGTGGCATGGTAAACCGGTGCGGACGGGTGAGTCGGCCGCGATGTTTGTAAGCCGGCACGGACAGCGAGTCGGCCACGGCGTTGTAAGCTGGCGCGGACACGTGAACAGGCCGCGAGGGCGGACAGGCGAGTCGTCCCTGGCGTTCTAAGGCAGCGTGGACCGACGAGTCAATCACGATGAATCAATCGTGGGCGCGATAAGCCGCGCGGACGGGCGAGTCAACCAAGTCATGTTGATGTAGCGGGGTCGGCGACCTACGCGCGTACTTGTTGAGCAGTATAGCACGGACAAGCGCTTAATGCAAAAATAATACTGGTGCACGCCCCTTGTGCGACACCTTTGCAATGAACAATAGTCCTGCGAAAAAAATATCATAGACCAGAGTGATTGTTCTTTGATAAAAACAATATGTACTAAAAATAAATAGATAAGATAGCCATTGATTTTTTTTTGTCGGATGAACGTGGATACTGGGATCAAAACATATCAAATGTCCGATGTGGCCTAGCACCGTATCCCATGTTCTTTATACGATGGCAAACCAGTGGCAGCACTTGTACTTGTAGTAGTTTATCCTACTAATACGTGGTTCGGGTGGCTAACCCTTTGACTTTTCCATCATCCAGCAACAGAGCCTGTTTTTGCTACTGCAACTCCACAACGCGAAGAGCCACGGAAGCCGGGCGCGACGGCTTGAAGCGGCGTAGTCTCCACGGCCACACCGGAGGCGAGCGCTCAGCATGGCCACGCAGTGACTTGGACGCGGAGACGACGGTGACCAACAGCGCGGACGCGAAGCAAGCACAACACGGATACGGTGGGGCTGGTTTTGAAGAGAAATCAAACAGGGGCAACCTGTGGCGGAGCAAAGGCAGAATCAATGGTGAGCCGGTGGGTAGAGTCAAACGGTGATGGTGACTTGAGGCCAGGCACTCGCCGAAGTCAGAGCAGCTCACAGCAGACCATTGATGCGTGATTGCGGCAGCAGGCGGCTCAATGTTCCACAGTGGCTCATCATGGAGGCAACGACAATTTGAGGTGAATCCAGGGCGGCTCTCGGCCACAGCGGTGGTTCAGGGCCGCGAGAACGACTCCGGCAGGGCGGAGTCAGCGCAGGGGTGAGGATGGCGCGCGTGTAGCGGCGCGGGGGGCTTTGGAAAGTCGGCACAGTCGTCTCGGACATTGGGTGGATTGGAGGCCCCCCGGCGGTAGAAGCTATTGCGTGAGGCCATGGCTGCAGAGACGGCGGCATGAAGCAGCGTGAGTCGAAGGCAGACTGGCCAGCAGAGGTGCGGACGCCAGCAGCAGAGGAGAAATCTGGGTCAGCGTCCATGTCCTTCTCCGGGTCGATGCATATCAATCTTGCAAGAGCTCAGTAGGCCAGATCGGATCAGATCGTTTGCTTCCGACGGTGCATATATGTTGTATCAGTAAAACAGCCACATCGGATTTCTTCTTTCTTTCCTTTTGTCTTGACGTGATGATGAATCTGTTGTAGTGCTCCTTCTAGTCCACGCTCGCGCATAGTCCTCGGGTGCTCCGCAAGCCTCCGCTCCTTTTTGTTGATTTTTAAACCCGTGCAAGTACTAATAACAGCACTTTCAACGCAACTTGCTTCGCATGAGATGTAATAGTATCATTTTTTTTTTACCTCGGGACTCGATCCATCGGTAGATTATGTGCGGATGCGTGGAGCAACGAACACAACTTGATGGATTGGACAGAACGACTACAACGGAAGATTTCTTGTCTGTCTCAACGTAACCTGCTATTGACAGATCGCCAAAACTGCCACCACCAAAAAACTCACGTCACGGACTCGGCCTGGAAAGGCGGCGGCTCACGGCGCAGCCCTAATTTTTTTAAACCCTTTAACCTTACAAATCATAAATCTGGTCCGACGAACTTGAAACTGATACAGATCCTTTTAAACCAGTCTTTTCTTCATTCAAAAAAAATTTGCGAACTTTCGACCCAGAAAAAGATCCCTTCAAGAACTCAACACCACCGTGCGTAGGCCCTATGGTGGGCGTCAACTATCATGGAATTAACACGTCAGATATCCTAGTGTGAGGACTTAGTCGTGAGGCCAACACATCTATGTGGTAGCTTGAGAGGGGTTGGGCGGAATCGAGAGACGCAACATGCAAGACAAAGGATTTAGACAGCTTCAGGCCCCGGGAAACATCATCCGGTAATAGCCCTACATGCTGTTTGTGGCTAGGTCTCATTATGCTCGTGGGGGAGTCGCCGTAAATAGGCTCTCCTCAAGTTGTGTCTAGCCCTAGAGATTGTTTCTTGTTCCTTGTCCTCCTTGGGGAGCCCTGCCCCTCCTTATATAAGTTGAAGGAGTGGGTTACATATGGAGTCCTATTAGGATTAAGACTAGTCTACCTTCCAATACAAACCGGATACCAGTCCGGGTCTTAACTCCTTGTAAGGTAAATATTCCTCACGCCTTTCCTCTTAAACCGGACCGCCATGAACAAAAACCGGCCTTATAGGCCTTGGGCCTTGTCATCCGTCTGTCCCGCCCGCCGGGTTACCAGTGAGTCATAATGTTCAGGTAGGTTGCTTGTAAACCGTCTGGTCAGGGCGGGTTACCAATGAATCGCCGAGTGTAAACCGGGTCTCAAGTTGTAACGCCCCGGATCCGATGCACCAGGTGTCTGCCAGTTATTCGCCGCCGTTGCCATGTCATTTGCTTGCGTTTTGCATTTTGTCATGTCATCATGTGCATCTCATTTTGCATACGTGTTCGTCTCATGCATCCGAGCCTTTTCCCCGTTGTCTGTTTTGCAATCCGACACTCCTATGTTCCCCGGCGTCCCCCTTTTCTCTCCTGTTGTGAGCGGGTGTTAAACTTTCTTGGAATGGACCGAGGTTTGTCAAGCGGCCTTGGTATAGCACCGGTAGACCGCCTGTCAAGTTTCGTGCCATTTGGAGGTCGTTTGATACTCCAACGGTTAACCGGGGAACCGTAAAGGCCTCTTTTGTGTGCAGCCCAACACCCCTTCCAAAGTGGCTCAAAGCCCAGCAAACTCCCCCCCATCCTCTCGGTCGTTCGATCACGATCGCGTGGCGGAAAACCGTGCCTCATTTGGACTCTCCTAGCTCCCTCTATCTATAAATATGCCCATCCCTAGAAATTCGCAGTGCAAACCCTAGCCTCTTCCACCTCCGCGCGCCGGACACGTCCAGCTGCCACGCCGGACGAATCAGCCGCCGCCACGTCACCCAGCGTCTCCTCTCTCTCTCCTCCACCACCGCGCGGCCCGCCAGGCCCGCCGGGACCCGGATCCCGGCCCGCGTGCC
>NC_057804.1:88256388-88272175 GCF_018294505.1 Triticum aestivum
CGCCCCGCGCCCCGCCGGCTTCCCTCGCCCCGGCGTCGCCCCGCGTCCCCCCGGCCAGATCCGGTCGGGCCAGCTCCTCTCCGCCCCGCCGGCCGCCTCCCCGTCTTCTGCTCCAGCGAACCCCGGCTGTCCTCGTCATCCGCGCCATGGATCCAGATCTGGATCTTGAGGTTGACTTTCCCCCCTCTGAAAACGCCTAAGTCCCGTATATTTTTGCATAATCATGCCATGTTCGACCTACTGTATCTCCATGCATGTAGCTCCGTTTTGTGCGTGTAATATGTCAAATTGTTCGCCTCAACGAGTACATCATTTCATTCCATTGCATCATATTCATTTGGGGTCATCTAGAGGCCTGAATCTTCGTTGCAAGAGTGCTATATGATGTTAACCTGCTGAAACTGTTATAACTTGATGATTTGTTGTTTTTGTTACATTTGATGTGTGCATCTTATGAGCATGAGCTCTACATGTGTTTTGAACTATGACATGCCATCTTTACAGGGGTGCTTGCCATGTATTTTTGTGATCTATGTGGTGACTAGCACAAGCATGCAAAGTAGCCTCCGTGATGTTGCTGATTTCTGTGACTTAGTGATTTCTGCTAAGTCTGAGTGTGTTATATTTTGTTGCCATGTAAACTTGCTGCTACCATGAGTTCTATGCATAATCTGGTGATGTTCACTAAGGATGTTTTGTTTTATATGTCATGCTCTCTCCATCCATGCCCCTAGTTGCATTTATGTCATGCCGTTACTTGTTGTTATCTTGCTCCAAACTTGCTAAATAATGTTGTTGTCAGCCTGTTAACATTATGTTCAGTTTTGCCATGTGTTTTGCTAGTGATCCATGCACCCTATGACTATGATATTGCCATGCTTAGCTTCATATTTATGCCATCTTGCTGTTGGTTACCTTCTCATGCCATGTATTGCTCTGTGGTGAGTGATTCAAGCTCACCAACATGCCTACTTGTTATCTATTTATGCCATGCTCCAGTTTTTCACTAAGTCTGAATCTGTTTATGCTTTTGCTATGTTCACATGCTTGCAATTGTATTTTCTGATCCCTGTTGGCTCATGGTCAGTAAGGGACTTTTGTTCTATAAGATTAGTAGATTCATGCCATGCCTTTGTTTTCCATGATAGCTTGCTGTAACATGTTGTTTGATAGCTCTAAACACTGCAACCTGATGTTATTTCTGCCATGTCCTGTGAATTCTGCTAAGTCTGTGAACCTGTTATTATATGCAATCTTGCCATGTCTTTTTGAGCATGTTCTAGTTGTTTCTGGAGGTAGCTCAGTATTCATGTTTTGTAATGCTTTACATGTATATCATGTCCATACCTTTTGTTATCATGTTTAGGTCCTGTAGCATGTTGTTTTGATGTTTGCTAGATGCCTACTTGCTGTTTTGGTCAGATTGGTGCTATTTATTGTTTGGAGTGTATGTGTTTCACCATTGCTCCGTTTTGAGTGTGCTCTATATGAAACTTGCTTAGTTTTGCATGTAGTTTCATATTACCTTGTTCGATCCATGTCTTGAATGTGTTTGTTTGATGTTTGTATGCATTTTGCATCGATGTCATGTTTAACTTGTTTTGCTCATATCTTCTAGGCCGTAGCTCCGAATCTAATAACCTTTATATGTAACTTGACTAGAATTTCATGTAGATCATCGTGGTGCATCTTAACTTGCTGTTTAACAACTTGAACATAAAGTTATTCAGATCTGGACCAATTTCGAAATTGCATACGAGGACTTACCGGAATTGTTCTATGTTGTTTCCGGCCTCATTTAAACTTGCTTTGATGTGTTGCTCTTGTTTGCATCATCTCTTGCCATGAGTAGCTTCATGTAGCCTTGTCATGCATCATACTTGGTTGAGCATCATGTCTTGTTCATGTGTGGTGTGTTTACCATGTTGTGTGCTTCTTCTCGATAGTTTCCCATTTCGTTGCGATCGTGAGGATTCGTTCGTCTACGCTTGGTCGTCTTCGTGGCTTCATCTTCTTCATGGACTCGTTCTTCTTCCTTGCGGGATTTCAGGCAAGATGACCGTCACCTTGGATCTCATTACTATCATTGCTATGCTAGTTGCTTCGTTCTATCGCTATGCTGTGTTACCTACCACTTGCTGCTCAAGCCTCCCAAATTGCATGATAGCCCCTAACCTTTGTCACCCTTCCTAGCAAACCGTTGTTTGGCTATGTTACCGCTTTGCTCAGCCCCTCTTATAGCGTTGCTAGTTGCAGGTGAAGATGAAGATTGCTCCATGTTGGATTATGTTAATTGTTGGGATATCACAATATCTCTTATATTATTAATGCATCTATATACTTGGTAAAGGGTGGAAGGCTCGGCCTTATGCCTGGTGTTTTGTTCCACTCTTGCCGCCCTAGTTTCCGTCATATCGGTATTATGTTCCCCAATTTTGCGTCCCTAACGCGGTCAGGTGATTTATGGGACCCCCTTGACAGTTCGCTTTGAATAAGATGTTGGGGAACGTTGCAGAAAATTAAAAAATTTCTACGGTTTCACCAAGATCCATCTATGAGTTCATCTAAGCAACGAGTCAAGGGAGTGAGTTTGCATCTACATACCACTTGTAGATCGAGTGCGGAAGCGTTCAAGGGGATGGTGATGAGGGAGCCGTACTTGCCGTGATTCGGATCACCAACGACCAAGTGCTGAAAGGACAGCACCTCCGCGTTCAACACACGTACGGGACGATGGACGTCTCCTCCGTCTTGATCCAGCAAGGAGGAAGGAGAGGTTGAGGAAGGCAGCTCCAACGGCAGCACGACGGCGTGGTGTAGTTGGTGCAGAAGTACTCCGACAGGGCTTCGCCAAGCACGTACGGAGGAGGAGAGGTGTTGGGGAGGGGAGGGGCTGCGCCTTGGCTTGTCTCAAGCAGCCCTCCCCTCACCCCTCTATATATAGGAGGACAGGGGCTAGGGGGCCGGCCCTCTAGGGGAAACCCTAGGGGGGCAGCGGCCAAAGGGAGAGGGAAAAGGGGTGGCTTGCCCCCCAAGCTAGGGGGGCGCCCCCTTTAGGGTTTCCCCTCCCCTTGCCCTAGCCGCATGGGCCTAGGTGGGGAGGCGCGCCCAGCCCACTAGGGGCTGGCTCCCTCTCCCACACAGCCCATGTGGCCCCCCGGGGGGGTGGGCCCACCCGGTGGACCCCCGGAACCCTTCCGGTGGCCCCGGTACAAAACCGGTATGCCACCGAAACTTTCCGGTGTCCGTTTAACCACTTTCCTTATATAAATCTTTGCCTCCGGACCATTCCGGAACTCCTCATGATGTCCGAGATATCATCCGGGACTCCGAACAACATTCGGTAATCACATACAATTCTTCCTAATAACCCTAGCGTCACCGAACCTTAAGTGTGTAGACCCTACAGGTTCGGGAGACATGCAGACATGACCGAGACGACCTCAGGTCAATAACCAACAGCGGGATCTGGATACCCATGTTGGCTCCCACATGCTCCTCGATGTTGTCATCGGATGAACCACGATGTCAAGGATTCGATCAAACCCCGTATGCAATTCTCTTTGTCAATCGGTATGTTACATGCCCGAGACTCGATCGTCGGTATCCCAATACCTCGTTCAGTCTCGTTACCGGCAAGTCACTTTACTCGTACCGCAATGCATGATCCCGTGATCAAACACTTGGTCACTTTGAGCTCATTGTGATGATGCATTACCGAGTGGGCCCAGAGATACCTCTCCGTCATACGGAGTGACAAATCCCAGTCTCGATCCGTGTCAACCCAACAGACACTTTCGGAGATACCTGTAATGCACCTTTATAGTCACCCAGTTACGTTGTGACAATTGGTACACCCAAAGCACTCCTACGGTATCCGGAAGTTACATGATCTCATGGTCTAAGGAAGAGATACTTGACATTGGAAAAGCTCTAGCAAACGAACTAACCGACCTTTGTGCTATGCTTAGGATTGGGTCTTGTCCATCACATCATTCTCCTAATGATGTGATCCCGTTATCAACGACATCCAATGTCCATAGCCAGGAAACCATGACTATCTATTGATCACAACGAGCTAGTCAACTAGAGGCTCACTAGGGACATATTGTGGTCTGTGTATTCACACGTGTATTACGATTTCCGGATAATACAGTTATAGCATGAATAAAGGACAACTATCATGAACAAAGAAATATAATAATAATCCTTTTATTATTGCCTCTAGGGCATATTTCCAACAGTCTCCCACTTGCACTAGAGTCAATAATCTAGTTACATTGTGATGAATCGAACACCCATAGAGTTCTGGTGCTGATCATGTTTTGCTCGCGAGAGAGGTTTAGTCAACGGATCTGCGACATTCAGATCCGTATGTACTTTGCAAATTTCTATGTCTCCATCTTGAACATTTTCATGGATAGAGTTGAAACGACGCTTGATGTGCCTGGTCTTCTTGTGAAACCTGGGCTCCTTGGCAAGGGCAATAGCTCCTATGTTGTCACAGAAGAGTTTGATCGGCCCCGATGCATTGGGTATGACTCCTAGGTCGGTGATGAACTCCTTCACCCAAATAGCTTCATGCATTACCTCCGAGGCTGCCATGTACTCCGCTTCACATGTAGATCCCGCCACCACGCTCTGCTTGCAGCTGCACCAGCTTACTGCTCCACCATTCAACATATACACGTATCCGGTTTGTGACTTAGAGTCATCCAGATCTGTGTCGAAGCTAGCGTCGACGTAACCCTTTACGACAAGCTCTTCGTCACCTCCATAAACGAGAAACATGTCCTTTGTCCTTTTCAGGTACTTCAGGATATTCTTGACCGCTGTCCAGTGTTCCTTGCTGGGATTACTTTGGTACCTACCTACCAAACTTACGGCAAGGTTTACATCAGGTCTGGTACACAGCATGGCATACATAATAGATCCTATGGCTAAAGCATAGGGGATGACACTCATCTCTTCTATATCTTTTGCCGTGGTCGGGCATTGAGCTGAGCTCAATTTCACACCTTGCAATATAGGCAAGAACCCCTTCTTGGACTGATCCATTTTGAACTTCTTCAAAATTTTGTCAAGGTATGTGCTTTGTGAAAGACCTATGAGGCATCCCGATCTATTTCTATAGATCTTGATGCCTAATATATATAAGCAGCTTCTCCAAGGTCCTTCATTGAAAAACACTTATTCAAGTAGGCCTTAATGCTGTCCAAGAATTTCATATCATTTCCCATGAAAAGTATGTCATCTACATATAATATGAGAAATGCTACAGAGCTCCCACTCACTTTCTTGTAAACGCAGGCTTCTCCATAAGTCTGCATAAACCCAAACGCTTTGATCATCTCATCAAAGCGAATGTTCCAACTCCGAGATGCTTGCACCAGCCCATAAATGGATCGCTGGAGCTTGCATACTTTGTTAGCATTCTTAGGATCGACAAAACCTTCTGGCTGCATCATATACAGTTCTTCCTTAAGATAACCGTTAAGGAATGCCGTTTTGACGTCCATCTGCCATATCTCATAATCATAGTATGAGGCAATTGCTAACATGATTCGGACGGACTTAAGCTTCGCTACATGAGAGAAAGTCTCATCGTAGTCAATCCCTTGAACTTGCCGATAACCCTTAGCGACAAGTCGAGCTTTATAGATGGTGACATTACCATCCGCGTCCGTCTTCTTCTTAAAGATCCATTTGTTTTCTATCGCTCGCCGATTATCGGGCAAGTCAGTCAAAGTCCATACTTTGTTTTCATACATGGATTCTATCTCGGATTTCATGGCTTCTAGCCATTTGTTGGAATCTGGGCCCGCCATCGCTTCTTCATAGTTCGAAGGTTCACCGTTGTCTAACAACATGATTTCCAGGACAGGGTTGCCGTACCACTCTGGTGCGGAACGTGTCCTTGTGGACCTACGAAGTTCAGTAGCAACTTGATCCGAAGTACCTTGATCATCATCATTATTTTCCTCTTCAGTTGGTGTAGGCATCACAGGAACATTTTCTTGAGCTGCACTACTTTCCTGTTCAAGAGATAGTACTTCATCGAGTTCTACTTTCCTCCCACTTACTTCTTTTGAGAGAAACTCTTTTTCCAGGAAGGATCCGTTCTTGGCAACAAAGATCTTGCCCTCGGATCTTAAGTAGAAGGTATACCCAATGGTTTCCTTAGGGTATCCTATGAAGACGCATTTTTCTGACTTGGGTTCGAGCTTTTCAGGTTGAAGTTTCTTGACATAAGCATCGCATCCCCAAACTTTTAGAAACGACAGCTTAGGTTTCTTCCCAAACCATAATTCATACGGTGTCGTCTCAACGGATTTAGACGGTGCCCTATTTAAAGTGAATGTAGCTGTCTCTAGAGCATATCCCCAAAATGATAGTGGTAAATCGGTAAGAGACATCATAGACCGCACCATATCTAATAGAGTGCGATTACGACGTTCGGACACACCGTTACGCTGAGGTGTTCCAGGCGGCGTTAGTTGTGAAACGATTCCACATTTCCTTAAGTGTGTACCAAATTCGTGACTTAAGTATTCTCCTCCACGATCTGATCGTAGGAATTTTATCTTTCGGTCATGTTGATTCTCTACCTCATTCTGAAATTCCTTGAACTTTTCAAAGGTCTCAGACTTGTGTTTCATTAAGTAGACATACCCATATCTACTCAAGTCATCAGTGAGAGTGAGAACATAACGATATCCTCCACGAGCCTCAACACTCATTGGACCGCACACATCGGTATGTATGATTTCCAACAAGTTGGTTGCTCGCTCCATTGTTCCGGAGAATGGAGTCTTGGTCATCTTGCCCATGAGGCATGGTTCGCATGTGTCAAATGATTCATAATCGAGAGACTCTAAAAGTCCATCAGCATGGAGCTTCTTCATCCGTTTGACACCAATGTGACTAAGGCGGCAGTGCCACAAGTATGTGGGACTATCGTTATCAACTTTACATCTTTTGGTATTCACGCTATGAATATGTGTAGTATTACGCTCGAGATTCATTAAGAATAAACCATTGACCATCGGAGCATGACCATAAAACATATCTCTCATATAAATCGAACAACCATTATTCTCAGACTTAAATGAGTAGCCATCTCGTATTAAACGAGATCCAGATACAATGTTCATGCTCAAACTTGGCACTAAATAACAATTATTAAGGTTCAAAACTAATCCCGTGGGTAAATGTAGAGGTAGCGTGCCGACGGCGATCACATCGACTCTGGAACCATTCCCGACGCGCATCGTCACCTCGTCCTTCACCAGTCTCCGCTTATTCCGTAGCTCCTGTTGTGAGTTACAAATATGAGCAACGGCACCGGTATCAAATACCCAGGAGTTACTACGAGTACTGGTAAGGTACACATCAATTACATGTATATCAAATATACCTTTAGTGTTGCCGGCCTTCTTATCCGCTAAGTATTTGGGGCAGTTCCGCTTCCAGTGACCCTTCCCCTTGCAATAAAAGCACTCAGTCTCAGGCTTGGGTCCATTCTTTGACTTTCCGGGCAACATCAATTACATGTATATCAAATATACCTTTAGTGTTCCCGGCAACTGGCTTTCCGGGCGCGGCAACCTCCTTGCCGTCCTTCTTGAAGTTCTTCTTACCCTTGCCCTTCTTGAACTTAGTGGTCTTATTGACCATCAACACTTGATGTTCTTTCTTGATTTCAACCTCTGCTGACTTCAGCATAGAAAATACTTCAGGAATGGTCTTTACCATCCCCTGCATATTGTAGTTCATCGCAAAGCTCTTGTAGCTTGGTGGGAGCGACTGAAGGATTCTGTCAATGACTGCCTCATCAGGGAGGTTAATATTCAGCTGGGTCATACGGTTGTGCAACCCAGACATCTTGAGTATGTGCTCACTGACAGAACTATTTTCCTCCATCTTACAACTATAGAACTTGTCGGAGATGTCATATCTCTCAACCCGGGTGTGATCTTGGAAAACTAGTTTCAGCTCCTCGAACATCTCATATGCTCCGTGATGCTCAAAACGCTTTTGGAGCCCCGGTTCTAAGCTGTAAAGCATGCCGCACTGAACGAGGGAGTAATCATCAGCACGAGACTGCCAAGCATTCATAATGTCTTGGTTCTCTGGGACGGGAGCGTCACCTAGCGGTCCTTCTAGGACATATTGTTTCCTGGCAGCTATGAGGATGATCCTCAAGTTCCGGACCCAGTCCGTATAGTTGCTGCCATCATCTTTCAGCTTGGTTTTCTCTAGGAACGCGTTGAAGTTCAAGTTGACATGAGCGTTGGCCATTTGATCTACAAGACGTATTTGCAAAAGGTTTTAGACTAAGTTCATGATAATTAAGTTCATCTAATCAAATTATTGAATGAACTCCCACTCAGATTAGACATCCCTCTAGTCATCTAAGTGTTACACGATCCGAGTCGACTAGGCTGTGTCCGATCATCACGTGAGACGGACTAGTCATCGTCGGTGAACATTCTCATGTTGATCGTATCTTCCATACGACTCGTGTTCGACCTTTCGGTCTCCGTGTTCCGAGGCCATGTCTATACATGCTAGGCTCGTCAAGTTAACCCTAAGTGTTTTTGCATGTGTAAAACTGTCTTACACCCGTTGTATGTGAACGTAAGGATCTATTACCCCCGATCATCACGTGGTGCTTCGAAACGACGAACTTTAGCAACGGTGCACAGTTAGGGGGAACACTTTCTTGAAATTGTTATAAGGGATCATCTTATTTACTACCGTCGATCTAAGTAAACAAGATGAATAAACATAATAAACATCACATGCAATTATATAAAGTAGTGACATGATATGGCCAATATCATATAGCTCCTTTGATCTTCATCTTCGGGGCTCTATGATCATCTTGTCACCGGCATGACACCATGATCTCCATCATCATGATCTCCATCATCGTGTCTTCATGAAGTTGTCACGCCAACGACTACTTCTACTTCTATGACTAACGCATTTAGCAATAAAGTAAAGTAGTTTACATGGCGTTCTTCAATGACACGCAGGTCATACAAAAATAAAGACAACTCCTATGGCTCCTGCCGGTTGTCATACTCATCGACATGCAAGTCGTGATTCCTATTACAAGAACATGATCTCATACATCACAATATATCATTCATCATTCATCACAACTTCTGGCCATATCACATCACATGACAATTGCTGCAAAAACAAGTTAGACGTCCTCTAATTGTTGTTGCATCTTTTACGTGGCTGCAATTGGGTTCTAGCAAGAACGTTTTCTTACCTACAAATAACCACAACGTGATCTTGTCAACTTCTATTTACCCTTCATAAGGACCCTTTTCATCGAATCCGCTCCAACTAAAGTGGGAGAGACAGACACCCGCCAGCCACCTTATGCAACTAGTGCATGTCAGTCGGTGGAACCGGTATCACATAAGCGTACGTGTAAGGTTGATCCGGGCCGCTTCATCCCACAATACCGCTGAAGCAAGATAAGACTAGTAGCGGCAAGCAAGTTGAAAAGATCCACGCCCACAACAAAATTGTGTTCTACTCGTGCAAAGAGAACTACGCATAAACCTGGCTCATGATGCCACTGTTGGGGAACGTTGCAGAAAATTAAAATTTTTCTACGGTTTCACCAAGATCCATCTGTGAGTTCATCTAAGCAACGAGTCAAGGGAGTGAGTTTGCATCTACATACCACTTGTAGATCGAGTGCGGAAGCGTTCAAGGGGATGATGATGAGGGAGTCGTACTCGCCGTGATTCGGATCACCGACGACCAAGTGCTGAAAGGACAGCACCTCCGCGTTCAACACACGTACGGGACGATGGACATCTCCTCCGCCTTGATCCAGCAAGGAGGAAGGAGAGGTTGAGGAAGGCAGCTCCAACGGCAGCACGACGGCGTGGTGTAGTTGGTGCAGAAGTACTCCGACAGGGCTTCGCCAAGCACGTACAGAGGAGGAGAGGTGTTGGGGAGGGGAGGGGCTGCGCCTTGGCTTGTCTCAAGCAGCCCTCCCCTCACCCCTCTATATATAGGAGGACAGGGGAAAGGGGGCCGGCCCTCTAGGGGAAACCCTAGGGGAGGGGGGGCGGCGGCCAAAGGGAGAGGGAAAAGGGGTGGCTTGCCCCCCAAGCTAGGGGGCGCCCCCTTTAGGGTTTCCCCTCCCCTTGCCCTAGCTGCATGAGCCTAGGTGGGGAGGTGCGCCCAGCCCACTAGGGGCTGGCTCCCTCTCCCACACAGCCCATGTGGCCCCCCGGGGGGGTGGCCCCACCCGGTGGACCCCCGGAACCCTTCCGGTGGCCCCGGTACAAAACCGGTATGCCACCGAAACTTTCCGGTGTTCGTTTAACCACTTTCATTATATAAATCTTTACCTCCGGACCATTCGGGAACTCCTCGTGACGTCCGGGATCTCATCCGGGACTCCGAACAACATTCGGTAATCACATACAATTCTTCCTAATAACCCTAGCGTCACCGAACCTTAAGTGTGTAGACCCTACGGGTTCGGGAGACATGCAGACATGACCGAGACGACCTCAGGTCAATAACCAACAGCGGGATCTGGATACCCATGTTGGCTCCCACATGCTCCTCGATGTTGTCATCGGATGAACCACGATGTCAAGGATTCGATCAAACCCCGTATGCAATTCCCTTTGTCAATCGGTACGTTACATGCCCGAGACTCGATCGTCGGTATCCCAATACCTCGTTCAGTCTCGTTACCGGCAAGTCACTCTACTCGTACCGCAATGCATGATCCCGTGATCAAACACTTGGTCACTTTGAGCTCATTGTGATGATGCATTACCGAGTGGGCCCAGAGATACCTCTCCGTCATACGGAGTGACAAATCCCAGTCTCGATCCGTGTCAACCCAACAGACACTTTCGGAGATACCTGTAATGCACCTTTATAGTCACCCAGTTACGTTGTGACGATTGGTACACCCAAAGCACTCCTACGGTATCCAAGAGTTACATGATCTCATGGTCTAAGGAAGAGATACTTGACATTGGAAAAGCTCTAGCAAACGAACTAACCGACCTTTGTGCTATGCTTAGGATTGGGTCTTGTCCATCACATCATTCTCCTAATAATGTGATCCTGTTATCAATGACATCCAATGTCCATAGCCAGGAAACCATGACTATCTGTTGATCACAACGAGCAAGTCAACTAGAGGCTCACTAGGGACATATTGTGGTCTATGTATTCACACGTGTATTACGATTTCCGGATAATATAGTTATAGCATGAATAAAAGACAACTATCATGAACAAAGAAATATAATAATAATCCTTTTATTATTGCCTCTAGGGCATATTTCCAACATAAGACTCCTCCAGCAAGTCCCAACCTTGGTTTTACCATTTGCCTCACCACCACCTACCTTTCCCTTGGGTCGGCCAGCCCAAGGGTCATCTTTATTCAGCCCCCCGGGCCAATGCTTGTCTAAGTGTTGGTCCAAACTAGAGCACCGTGCAGGACCATACCTTGGAAACTTGGGTTACGTTGGTACTTGTACGCTTAGCTTATCCGGTGTTGCCCTGAGAACGAGATATGTGCAGCTCCTATCAGGATGTCAGCGCATCGGGCGGTCTTGCTGGTCTTGTTTTACTATCGTCGAAATGTCTTGTATACTGGGATTCCGAGACTGATCAGGTCTTCCCGGGGAGAAGGAGTATCCTTCATTGATTGCGAGAGCTTATCATGGGCTAAGTTGGGACACCCCTGCAGGGTTTGAACTTTCGAAAGTCGTGCCCGCGGTTATGTGGCAGATGGGAATTTGTTAATATCCGGTTGTAGTAAACTTGAAGTAAACTCTTCTAAAATACACCAACCGTGTGTGTAACCGTGAGTGTCTCTTTTCGGGGTTGATCGAGAGGAGAACACGGTTTCTGGGTTATGTCTGACGTAAGTAGGAGTTCAGGATCACTTCTTGATCATTACTAGTTGACGACCATTCCTTTGTTTCTCTTCTCGCTCTCATTTGCGTATGTTAGCCACCATATATGCTTAGTCGCTGTTGCAACCTCACCACTTTACCCCTTCCTTACCCATTAAGCTTTGCTAGTCTTGATACCCATGGTAATGGGATTGCTGAGTCCTCGTGGCTCACAGATTACTACAACAACAGTTGTAGGTACAGGTTTTGCGATGATCATGACGCAAGAGCGATGTTTGCCTGTTTTGGAGTTCTTCTTCTTCTTCGTCGATCAGGGGATAGGTTCCAGGTCGGCAGCCTGGGCTAGCAGGGTGGATATTGTTTGAGTTTCTGTTTATGTTACATCCGTAGTCGGATGTTGTTCTTGTATGTTGTATTGTTGTATTCATGTGACTTTGTATGTATTGGATGTATCCCCACTATTATGTATTGTTGATGTAATGATATCCACCTTGCAAAAGCGTTTCAATATGCGGTTCTATCCTTGGTGGGACCTTCGAGTCTCTTTAGGATAGTATCGGATATTGGGCGTGACAAGTTGGTATCAGAGCCTCGACCGACCTTAGGAGCCCCCTTGTTTGATCGTGTAGTTTGGCCGTTGTTGAGTCTAGAAGAAAACTGATTTCTAAATCTAGTTATATCGGAGAGTAGGAATTCTTTTTACTCCTCAGCCCCTTCGTCGCTCTGGTGAGAAATCTTGACGTAGGTGTTTTGAACTACTACTCTTCCCTTCAAAAAATTTCTTTAGGATCACGCAGTTAGTTTTCGTTCATTGCCCATCCTCTTTTCAATCCGGCGCATTTCTCTTCGAGTGGATTTGACCCTCGTTGTCTTTTGCAAGATCAGTCGTCGGTTCTTTCTCTCTCGTCGTTGTTTCCTTTTCCGAAGTTGTCCTTGTTTTTTACCCACCCGCCCTCGCTTCTTCTTCTCGGAACCGGAGTCCGTAATCGAGTATCCTTCATACTTTTGCGAAGCCTTTGCATTCTCTCCTCAATTATTTCAACCGGTGCTTTTCTCTTCAAGTTACTCGTCGATTCCCGTTCCAAGTTGCCTTTGTTTTTTCCCGCCCTCCCACCCCTTTTATTTCCGGAGTCTGAGTCTTTATTCGAGCAATCAATTTCATTCGTGCGGAGTATCTTCAGTCTTTTCTCAATTGTTTCAACCGGTGAATTCTCGTCTGGTTCATCAATGTCCGTCTTGTTTTGTTTCCGGTGGATCCAAATTCAAGTTTTCGTTGTCGATCGTATTCTTTCCCTCAGCTAAAATATTTCCCTTTGCTCGTTCGCCTCTCGCCAGTTTATCCTTCGGAGTGCTGAAGACATCTCAGGAGATTCGTCTGTGTTTGAATTAATCCGAGGTTGTCATCTCATTCAAATCTTTCAATCGCTCCGGTGCATCATCTCCCTCTTCAACAATCCTTTCCAACGGTGTTTCTTTTAGTGGGCCCTAACCCACGGGTCGATTCCCAGGATCTTACCTGACTCTTCTAATTACCCCGGTGTTATTCTCAATTCCTTTCAAGTGTGACATAAGAATGAATTTTCATCAGTCACATGCCTTCTCCAAGATCGCTTTCAAATTCTTTTCATTGTTGGCTCAACCTTTTCGGTTTTCATTCTCCCGGAGTATCTCAGTAATTTTGGTGGTGTTTCTCGTCGTCATTTGAAGACTGAAGAAGAGTTCCTTCTAAATCTTGTCCGTTCTCTCGAAGATTCGCGGTTCTAGCTTCATGTTATCCTCTTGAATTATTCCATTTGTCAGAGATTCCTTCTCTTACCCATCCGGAGTATGTCAGGAGTTGTTTTTGCATTTCTTTTCACCGGAGGCCATCATTCCAGAAGAATTCTTCATCCTCACATTTCAGTTACCGTTATCCAATTATTCCGGTGCTTCGCTCAAGTGTTCTTTATCAGCTCATGATCTCTTTGTTCTTTTGCATCTAAATTCCCTCAAGCATATTTCTTCTTCTAATTCTCCCCGGTGATTCATTCTCTTTCATAAGTCATTTTGAATTCTTACGGTGGTTCATTCAAGATTCTTTTTCCTTTGTTATCATATTAATCCATTCGTTCTTTCAATCCTAACGGTGGTTCATTCAAGACCTTCCGAAAGGTGGCGCCATATACTTCTCAATCCTTTTCAAGAAGAATAAGTAGTATGCAAAATCCATTGCTTGTCATCAATTTAATTTGATGAAGGATAAGCATACAATAAATCTTATTCTTATTTCATCCAAGTGAGTAATTCTTTCCTTTGGAGTTCGTTCTTGATGAATAAATTCTAGTCCCAAGTGTTTTCATCTTTTCTTTTCTGGAGTTCAAATTTTCTCGGCCATTTTGTCGGAACCTCCATCTAAATCATCGCAAGGCTCATCTTATTCTTTCTTGCTTCATTCTATCCCATCATCCTTTTGTCACCGGAGTTCTTCATGATGGTTCGTCATGATTCAATTCATTCTTCAAGGGTTCATCAAGATTCTTATCGAAGGAGCTCAAGTATCCTTCTTCTTGCATCTTGAAGTGCAATTAATTCTCTGTGTTCTTTTGAAGCGGAGTTTTGCATTTCTTTGTTCTTCTCAGCTATCCAATCATTTCCGCTTGTGGTTGGAGATCACCTCATAATTTTTAGATGTTATCCATAAGTCCAAAACAAGCTTATTTTTTCGTTGTTGATTTTCTCAACAACTCCGTTCAATCTTTTCTTCTAAGATGCTTTCAATTTCATTTGCGGCACAAGTTGTCATTTTCTTCTTCGTTCTTTTCATTCAACTCTTTCAATTCTTTCCGGAGGTTTTGTGTCATGTCTTCATCAACTATCATTCCATCCTCTCAACCTCGTGTTCTATTCATCCATGTTTCAGCCAAAGTGCTGCCTAAATCCTTTCAGTCTTATTCGTTTCTTATCTCATTCTAACCGGAGTGGTTTCATAGTCTATCTGATTCCGAGAGTTTTTTTCGATTCTTGTCATTCTCGTCGTTTCTCTCTTCTTCTCTTGTGCTCTCGATTCTTTGCTTCTTCTCTTGAGTTCTTGTTTCACCTCATCCCTTTTTCCCTTCCGTCTTGGTCCTAAGATCTCGGGACGAGATCTCTTATTAGTGGAGGAGTGTTGTAACGCCCCGGATCCGATACGCAGGTGTCTGCCAGTTATTCACCGTCATTGCCATGTCATTTGCTTGCGTGTTGCATTTTGTCATGTCATCATGTGCATCTCATTTTGCATACGTGTTCGTCTCATGCATCCGAGCCTTTTCCCCGTTGTCTGTTTCGCAATCTGACACTCCTATGTTCCCCGGCGTCCCCCTTTTCTCTCCTGTTGTGAGCGGGTGTTAAACTTTCTTGGAATGGACCGAGGTTTGTCAAGCGGCCTTGGTATAGCACCGGTAGACCGCCTGTCAAGTTTCGTGCCATTTGGAGGTCGTTTGATACTCCAACGGTTAACCGGGGAACCGTAAAGGCCTCTTTTGTGTGCAGCCCAACACCCCTTCCAAAGTGGCCCAAAGCCCAGCAAACTCCCCTCCATCCTCTCGGTCGTTCGATCACGATCGCGTGGCGGAAAACCATGCCTCATTTGGACTCTCCTAGCTCCCTCTATCTATAAATATGCCCATCCCCCCGAAATTCGCAGTGCAAACCCTAGCCTGTTCCACCTCCGCGTGCCGGACATGTCCACTCCGCCGCTAGACACATCCAGCCGCCGCGCCGGACGAATCAGCCGCCGCCACGTCACCCAGTGTCTCCTCTCTCTCTCCTCCACCGCCATACGGCCCGCCAGGCCCGCCGGGACCCGGATCGGGCCCTCCCGGCCCGCGTGCCCGTCCCCG
>NC_057804.1:88272622-88277837 GCF_018294505.1 Triticum aestivum
GCCGGCCCTTTGCCAGCCTCGCCGGAGCTCCGCCGGCGCCGCGCCGCCGCGGGCGCCGCCCCGCACCCCGCCGGCTTCCCTCGCCCCGGCGTCGCCCCGCGTCCCCCCGGCCAGATCCGGCCGGGCCAGCTCCTCTCCGCCCCGCCGGCAGCCTCCCCGTCCTCTGCTCCGGCGAACCAGGCCGTCCTCGTCATCCGCGCCATGGATCCAGATCTAGATCTTGAGGTTGACTTTCCCCCCTCTGAAAACGCCTAAGTCCCGTATATTTTTGCATAATCATGCCATGTTCGACCTGCTGTATCTCCATGCATGTAGCTCCGTTTGGCGCGTGTAATATGTCGAATTGTTCGTCTCAACGAGTACATCATTTCATTCCATTGCATCATATTCATTTGAGGTCATCTAGAGGCCTGAATCTTCGTTGCAAGAGTGCTATATGATGTTAACCTGCTGAAACTGTTATAACTTGATGATTTGTTATTTTTGTTACATTTGATGTGTGCATCTTATGAGCATGAGCTCTACATGTGTTTTGAACTATGACATGCCATCTTTACAGGGGTGCTTGCCATGTATTTTTGTGATCTATGTGGTGACTAGAACAAGCATGCAAAGTAGCCTCCGTGGTGTTGCTGATTTCTGTGACTTAGTGATTTCTGCTAAGTCTGAGTGTGTTATATTTTGTTGCCATGTAAACTTGCTGCTACCATGAGTTCTATGCATAATCTGGTGATGTTCACTAAGGATGTTTTGTTTTACATGTCATGCTCTGTCCATCCATGCCCCTGGTTGCATTTATGTCCTGCCGTTACTTGTTGTTATCTTGCTCCAAACTTGCTAAATAAAGTTGCTGTCAGCCTGTTAACATTATGTTCAGTTTTGCCATGTGTTTTGCTAGTGATCCATGCACCCTATGACTATGATATTGCCATGCTTAGCTTCATATTTATGCCATCTTGCTGTTGGTTACCTTCTCATGCCATGTATTGCTCTGTGGTGAGTGATTCAAGCTCACCAACATGCCTACTTGTTATCTGTTTATGCCATGCTCCAGTTTTTCACTAAGTCTGAATCTGTTTATGCTTTTGCTATGTTCACATGCTTGCAATTGTATTTTCTGATCTCTGTTGGCTCATGGTCAGTAAGGGACTTTTGTTCTATAAGATTAGTAGATTCATGCCATGCCTTTGTTTGCCATGATAGCTTGATGTAACATGTTGTTTGATAGCTCTAAACACTTCAACCTGATGTTATTTCTGCCATGTCCTGTGAATTCTGCTAAGTCTGTGAACCTGTTATTATATGCAATCTTGCCATGTCTTTTGGAGCATGTTCTAGTTGTTTCTGGAGGTAGCTCAGTGTTCATGTTTTGTAATGCTTTACTTGTACATCATGTCCATACCTTTTGCTATCATGTTTAGGTCCTATAGCATGTTGTTTTGATGTTTGCTAGATGCCTACTTGCTGTTTTGCTAAGATTGGTGCTATTTATTGTTTGGAGTGTATGTGTTTCACCGTTGCTCCGTTTTGAGTGTGCTCTATATGAAACTTGCTTAGTTTTGCATGTAGTTTCATATTACCTTGTTGGATCCATGTCTTGAATGTGTTTGTTTGATGTTTGTATGCATTTTGCATCGATGTCATGTTTAACTTGTTTTGCTCATATCTTCTAGGCCGTAGCTCCGAATCTAATGAACTTTATATGTAACTTGACTAGAATTTCGTGTAGATCATCGTGGTGCATCTTAACTTGCTGTTTAACAACTTGAACATAAAGTTATTCAGATCTGGAACAATTTCGAAATTGCATATAAGGACTTACCGGAATTATTCTATGTTGTTTCCGGCCTCATTTAAACTTGCTTTGATGTGTTGCTCTTGTTTGCATCATCTCTTGCCATGAGTAGCTTCATGTAGCCTTGTCATGCATCATACTTGGTTGAGCATGATGTCTTGTTCATGTGTGGTGTGTTTACCGTGTTGTGTGCTTCTTCTCGATAGTTTCCCGTTTCGTTGCGATCGTGAGGATTCGTTCGTCTATGCTTGGTCGTCTTCGTGGCTTCATCTTCTTCATGGACTCGTTCTTCTTCCTTGCGGGATTTCAGGCCAGATGACCGTCACCTTGGATCTCATTACTATCATTGCTATGCTAGTTGCTTCGTTCTATCGCTATGCTGCGTTACCTACCACTTGCTGCTCAAGCCTCCCAAATTGCATGATAGCCCCTAACCTTTGTCACCCTTCCTAGAAAACCGTTGTTTGGCTATGTTACCGCTTTGCTCAGCCCCTCTTATAGCGTTGCTAGTTGCAGGTGAAGATGAAGATTGCTCCATGTTGGATTATGTTAATTGTTGCGATATCACAATATCTCTTATATTATTAATGCATCTATATACTTGGTAAAGGGTGGAAGGCTCGGCCTTATGCCTGGTGTTTTGTTCCACTCTTGCCGCCATAGTTTCCGTCATATCGGTATTATGTTCCCGGATTTTGCGTCCCTAACGCGGTCGGGTGATTTATGGGACCCCCTTGACAGTTCGCTTTGAATAAGACTCCTCCAGCAAGGCCCAACCTTGGTTTTACCATTTGCCTCACCACCACCTACCTTTCCCTTGGGTCGGCCAGCCCAAGGGTCATCTTTATTCAGCCCCCCGGGCCAATGCTTGTCTAAGTGTTGGTCCAAACTAGAGCACCGTGCGGGACCATCCCTTGGCAACTTGGGTTACGTCGGTACCTGTACGCTTAGCTTATCCGGTGTTGCCCTGAGAACGAGATATGTGCAGCTCCTATCAGGATGTCGGCGCATCGGGCGGTCTTGCTGGTCTTGTTTTACCATCGTCGAAATGTCTTGTAAACTGGGATTCCGAGACTGATCGGGTCTTCCCGGGGAGAAGGAATATCCTTTGTTGATCGCGAGAGCTTATCATGGGCTAAGTTGGGACACCCCTGCAGGGTTTGAACTTTCGAAAGCCGTGCCCGCGGTTATGTGGCAGATGGGAATTTGTTAATATCCGGTTGTAGTAAACTTGAAGTAAACTCTTCTGAAATACACCAACCGTGTGTGTAACCGTGAGTGTCTCTTTTCGGGGTTGATCGAGAGTAGAACACGGTTTCTGGGTTATGTCTGACATAATTAGGAGTTCAGGATCACTTCTTGATCATTACTAGTTGACAACCGTTCCTTTGTTTCTCTTCTCGCTCTCATTTGCGTATGTTAGCCACCATATATGCTTAGTCGCTGCTGCAACCTCACCACTTTACCCCTTCCTTACCCATTAAGCTTTGCTAGTCTTGATACCCATGGTAATGGGATTGCTGAGTCCTCGTGGCTCACAGATTACTACAACAACAGTTGCAGGTACAGGTTTTGCGATGATCATGACGCAAGAGCGATGTTTGCTTGTTTTGGAGTTCTTCTTCTTCTTCGTTGATCAGGGGATAGGTTCCAGGTCGGCAGCCTGGGCTAGCAGGGTGGATATTGTTTGAGTTTCTGTTTATGTTACATCCGTAGTCGGATGTTGTTCTTGTATGTTGTATTGTTGTATTCATGTGACTTTGTATGTATTGGATGTATCCCCACTATTACGTAATGTTGATGTAATGATATCCACCTTGCAAAAGCGTTTCAATATGCGGTTCTATCCTTGGTGGGACCTTCGAGTCTCTTTAGGATAGTATCGCATATTGGGCATGACACAAGTAAACCGCCAAGTCCGGCCGGGTCATATTTCCGGCCGGTTCATACCGCGGGGTGTATCCCTGACACCTTCCCTCGTTCATCTTTTTCTCTCTCAAGATAAACTACTCATACAAATGCATCTTGATGTTCCGTGCAACGCACGAGCATCTAGCTAGTTTCTTTTAAAATAGTTATTGCGATAATTGGGTTGAAGTGATATATTTTGTGTCTGCCCCTAATGATTTCAGATTCACTAGTAGTAATAAAGAAAAGGTTGCCTTTTTAATTAACACAAAACAAGGTGAAAACTATCACATGAGGCTGGTAAAAACAAGGCACACTGGGTTCAGCATCATCGTCACTACAGTTGTGCACGCGCGAGAGGTCTACATATCGAGGGGGCTACGGAGAAAAGGACATATCAAGTGTGTTTGAGCGAGGCACAGAGACACAATGTTTGAGAGAGAAACTAATTGATAGATTAAGATCAGATCGAGTTGTCACCCTTCTGTTGTCATTGTTGGGGTGGGGGGAGGGAGAGAAAGACATATCGAGAGTGTGCGCGGTAGGCACAGAGGCACAACTAGCGAGTGTGTGTGTATGTGTGTGTGTGTTTGAAAGAGGAGTAGATAGATTACTATCAAGATCGAGGTGCCACCCTACTACTTCGGTGTCGGGTGATAAGTCTCCAATCTATCTACAATTTTTGATTGTTCCATGCTATTATATTACCCGTTTTGGATGTTTATGGGCTTTACTTTACACTTTTATATCATTTTTGGGACTAACCTACTAACCGGAGGCCCAGCCCGAATTGCTGTTTTTTTGCTTATTTCAGTGTTTTGAAGAAAAGGAATATCAAACGGATTCCAAACGGAATGAAACCTTCGGGAGTGTAACATCCCAAATTTTCAATTTGGAATGTTATACATAGATCATCATTGCATAACATATTTTGTTGCATTGTCGGCTCGATCCTAGAAGTTCTACGCAACTCAAGGACCCACGGAGAGAGTTGGGAATTTCGTTATTTTCATAATTGAGTTTTCTCAAATTTTGAAAATAGGATCATTTGATTTTATTTATTTTATCTTCAATTATTTCTACTACCAAAATTTCAGAGAGGGAATAAAATGACTTTCCCAAAATAAAGAAATAATGGAGATTTAATAAAAAAATCAAATAGGATTTTATTTTGGAGTTTTTCGCCTTTTTATTTGGATTTAGGAAAAATGCGCGTTTTTCAAAATTGCATTTAGGCCCCAAATAAATGGTCATTTTGTCCGGCTTGATTTTAGAAGCCGGGGAAATTTTATTTCGAGATTTTTGGAGTCCGTTTAGTATTTCTTTCGTTTGATTTTCTACGCGAAATTATTAAAAAAACGAACCGACCTACGGACCGTGTCCGACTAGGACTCCGGCCCGCTGGGGCTTTATAAGCCGGGGGAGCCAGCCCAAAGGCCCAGCTGCCGCCCCCCAAACCCTAGCCGCCTCGAGCCCCGCGCCGCGCCGCCGCCGCCAGCCGCCGCCGCCGCC
>NC_057804.1:88278098-88286023 GCF_018294505.1 Triticum aestivum
TTCGCCATGCCTCGAAATCCGTGCCATCGGTTTTTTTAAAACAACTGTCGGTTTTCTTTGCTTTTTGTCGGTTTATTTTTTTTAGTTTCGATTTATTTTATTAGATAGGTTTTCTTTCGATTTAGGTTAAATAGCGAGCGTTCGCTCGTTCGTTCGTTTTAACGAACGTGTTCGTCAGATTAGGTTTAGTTAACGAACGTTCGTTCGTTAACCTGTTCGTCGTTTTTCTTTTTCTCGGATTTAATCCGCGATTTTTCTGATCGCGATTTCTGATCCGATTTTCGTTTTAGTATAACTTTTCGCTCGTTTATTGGAATCAGGCGATTCAAGCGCCTCGAGTTTCGTCTCGAAACCCTCTTTCCGAATAATCAACTTAAACAAGTTTTTGCTTCTGTAAAATTTGACTTAGGTCCATATTAGTAAAACAAAGATGTTTTCTTTCGCCGTTTGACTTCCGTTGCTTTGTTTGATTTGATCCTTTTTGCAAACCGGAGTTGTTTAGTTGAACTTTCTGGTTAGATCTTTTATTCGAGTTTTACCTGTGCATTAGATGAGTACTTATTGTATGCTTGTTTGTTTGTCTGCGATAGAATACCCGGAGTGCGCCGCCTGTTACTTCGAGTCTCTAGGTTTCGCGGATCATCAGCAAGGCAAGTAACACTTTGATCATACCTTCTCTACTACCCAGTTTTTATGCATTAGATCAATCCTCAAACATTGCACGACTAGGATTTAATTAATATATGGGCTGGGAAGTAGATGAGGTAGTACCTATTACCTGTTTTATTATTCAAACCTTTGGGAGTTACTTCTATGTTTGCTTATTATGCCATGCTATGCTGGTAGACGTGGATTGGGTGAGTGTATCCAAGACAGACGTGAGTTTGTTAATTAATGGTTTATTTAAGGTGGCAACTTAAACACACATCTGGGTGGATTGAGGTACCTGGTTTCCAGGACTTGCCTATTTTTCTTCGTACCGCCACCCAGGCTCAAAGGGATCATGAGATTATTCATGCTAGAAACTTCCGTGTGCAGCCACATGCTACTATGGGCTCTAGCATAGTTGATTAAGTCATGCGAACTCTTACAGTGGTAGACTAGCTGATGTAGGGTTTGTAGGTTGGTACGGTTTACCCGTTACGTAAGGTGCAAGCACTTCTGAAAGACTATGTCTCGGTCATCCGTTTCTCAAACACCATGTAGTGCGAGAAACCAAACGGAGGAGGTCGAGTCATGTGGGGAAAAGTGCACAAACCTCTGCAGAGTGTAACAAACTAATCATAGTTAGCCGTGTCCCCAGTTATGGACATCTTGAGTATCTAGTACTTTGGATATCATGTGAATCTCATCATGTAACTTTAATTAATATTGTTGGGTTGTTAATGAGTACTTTTAATTGGGATTGAGAATGCTGTCAACCATTCTCAATGTTTAACAACCACCATGATAGTTAAATAAATGTATTCCTTTGCAGTAGGGAAAAATTGGCTTTACGCAAAACTGTAACCATAGAGCTTTCCACCAGCCAAATATGCATGTTGTATATCTTATTCCATCATATTTCTCTATGTGTTACATTGCCAGCATATTCCATGTGCTGACCCATTTTCGGGCCACAACGTTTCATGTTGCAGACTTTTCAGACGACGAGTAAGGTGCTTAGGTCGTGGTTCTATACTCAGTGATGCCGTTGGAGTTGATGGACTCACTTATTCTTCCAAGCCTTCCGTTGTTATCGTATTTAGATGGCCTTAAGCCATATTTATTTTAATCAGTTCTCTCTTGAGACATTCGATGTAATAAGTGTGTGATTGCTACTCTGTTATAAATCCTTCAAGTACTGTGTGGTGTCAGCATTACTGATCCAGGGATGACACCTGAGCACAGAGATCAGACTGTTTGAGGTCTGGTCGCTACAAAGATAGTAGCAGAGCACACGCTGACTGTAGGACACGGCCACTAAGCTAAAGCCCTAGATCACTACTCTTTCTTCTCATTTCTAACTCCTCATCTTTTCTATTCTTTAGGATGGCGGATGCAAGGAACAAGTTCACACAACCAGATGAAGGCTCACCTTTTGGATATCACTTGAAGGAAGTCACTAGATACCTGAACATAGGAGTACCAAGCTTCACCGGGACCTTCAACGCCACTTTACCCGAAGGAGAGCGCTGGATGATTCAAGTCTACATTCCAGGAAGGACATTTGCACCAGTCACGGAGCCCATAGAGTTTTCCTTTGATGCACCAACATGGAGCCTAGGAAAGAGCATGGCAGCCCACATTGCCATGGGACGAATTGGAGAAGTTTACCACAACGATCTCAATAATACTATCTACCAGATTTGTGGGCACCGAGATGAGCATTGGGAGATGATCAACACCAGGAGGGACAGATCAATCGCAGCTTATATTCAGGAGTTAAACCAACACATCCGATGCCAGGAGAATCAGATGTGCGCAGATATGGAGGATCTATAGAAGGCTATGACCAAAATCAAGGAGCTAGAAGAGGAACTCAAGGCTACACGTAAAGACTATATGGAAGAGATCGTCGCTCTAGTAAGACAGAACGACGACCTTAAGGAGAAGATTGGAGTATTCATGGGAGGTTCAGCACCCAGAAGAGAAGATGACGAACCCACTTGTCCGGCTAATTATATCATCATCGACGACACCGACTCGGACCCCGACAATAGTGATGATGACTATGTTGATGAAGCTGGAGCAGATACCATGTAATCTTCATCGGAGCAGTTTTTCTAGTTGACCACCATAACAGTAGTAGAATTTTCCCCCATTAAAAATTAGTTTTAGTCCAAGCACTTTTGTAACGATAGTTAGACCATTGTATTCCCTTGTTTGAATTGATTGGAGTGATATTGTGTGCTTTTGTCTCATGTGCATATGGGTAGTGTTATCTCACTAGACCTCATTCTATTCTTAACTCTCGTCTCTTCTATAAACCCTCAGATGCCTCCGAGACGCGACCCCAAATTTGTTTTCCCGCCGGAGATCACTCAGTTGATTCAGCAGCAGAATGCCTTGATTCAAACATTGGTACAGAACCAAGGCAACAACAACAACAACCCACCACCACCACCACCTGTTGACCATTTGACTCGTTTCTTAAGGCTGAATTCGCCGGTGTTTTCCAGTAGCACCGAGCCGATAGTAGCAGATGATTGGCTCCGTAAGATAGGGAGGGAGTTGATCACTGCAGGATGTACAGATGGGGAAAAGGTGAAGTTTGCCGCACACCAGCTCGAAGGACCCGCAGCAGCATGGTGGGAGAATTTTACAGCTACTTACCCTATAGACACTGTCACATGGGATCAGTTTCAGCAAGCTTTCCGTACTGCCCATGTTTCAGCAGGAGCTATGGCCATGAAGAAGCGTGAGTTTCACAACTTACGCCAAGGAGGACGGACAGTTGGCCAGTATGTGGATGACTTCAGTAAGCTAGCACGTTATGCCGCAGATGACGTTGCTACGGATGCAGCTAAGCAGGAGAAGTTTCTAGAAGGACTGAATGATGAGCTGAGCATGCAGTTGATGGTAGCCACCTTCAATAACTACCAGGAGTTAGTAGACCGTGCACTTATGATTGAAGGAAAGCAGCAGCAGATTGACAATCGTAAGAGGAAGTATGGACAGGAGAAGAACAATTCTGGAGCTCAGCAGAAACTACGCTTTACCCCGAAGTAAGGAGGGCAATTTCAGCATACTCACGGAGGAGGCAGCTCGCACAATCATAATGCCACACAGAATGGAAACAGGAATGGAGGAAGCAATGGACAAAACCGCACCAACCTGTCAACACCATCCAAGGTAGACCTGAGCCATATCACTTGTTATAAGTGCCATAAGACTGGGCATTATGCAAATGAATGTCTAGAAGCCCAAAATGGTAATGGCAATGGAAGCTCAGGAAAGAAGCCAAACCCTTCCAACAGGGGACAGGTGAACCACGTTACCGTGGAGGAGATTGAAGCTCAGCCAGACGCAGTAATAGGTAAGTTTTTGGTTAAGACATTTACTGCAGTTGTTCTTTTTGATACTGGTGCATCGCATTCATACATATCAAGGGGATTTGTGGATAAATATAAATTACCAACCCAATCCCTTAGGTCACCCATGCTAGTAACCTCACCCGGAGCAGAATATATGGCTAGTATATGGTGTGATCGACTGCCATTAAGGATTGGACACTATGTATTTCCCTCGGACCTAATAGTTCTGGAATCGCAAGGATTGGATGTGATATTAGGCATGGATTGGTTATCAAAGTACGGAGGGAATATAGATTGCGCTAGTAAGTCGATTTTGCTTACCACCCCTGAAGGAAGGAGAATCAAGTATGTATCACGGCATGAGCCGAGGAGAGCACGTGTAAATTCCTTATCAGGAGTTGTGCAGGAGGAAGTACCAGTGGTAAAGGATTATCCGGACGTGTTTCCGGAAGAGTTGCCAGGCATGCCGCCGGACAAATACATTGAGTTTCTGATTGAACTACTGCCAGGCACTGGGCCGATATCTACAAGACCGTATAGGATGCCAGCCCAAGATTTGGAGGAAATTACGAAGCAGATTAAGGAATTGCTGGACAAAGGTTTTATTCGCCCAAGTTCTTTGCCTTGGGGATCGCCAATACTTCTAGTGGAGAAGAAGGATGGATCATTAAGAATGGTTGTTGATTATCGAGGATTGTATGAAGTGACCATTAAGAACAAATACCCGTTGCCGATGATCAACGACTTGTTTGACCAATTGCAAGGAGCTAAGGTATTTTCCAAGATCGATTTGCAATCAGGATACCATCAGTTGAAGATTCGGGAGCAGGATATACCTAAGACGGCTTTTATCACCAGGTACGGGCTGTATGAGCATACCGTTATGTCATTTGGTCTGACTAATGCCCCAGCCTATTTTATGAACATGATGAACAAGGTGTTTATGGAGTTTTTGGATAAGTTCGTCGTGGTGTTCATTGACGATATTTTGGTCTACTCAAAGAATGAAGAGGAACATAAGGAACATTTGCGATTGGTATTGGAGAAGCTCAGAGAACATCGGTTATATGCCAAGTTCAGCAAGTGTGAGTTTTGGTTGAAGGAAGTTGGATTTCTCGGACATGTTATATCCGGAGAAGGTATAGCAGTAGACCCCACTAAAGTTGTCACGGTAACAAACTGGGAAGCACCAACAACAGTTGGAGAGATCCGGAGTTTCCTTGGACTCGCAGGATACTATCGGAGATTCATTGAGAATTTCTCGAAGATTGCGAAGCCTATGACAGAATTTTTGAAGAAGGATACCAAGTTCATATGGACTGAGGAGTGTGAGGCCAGTTTCCAAGAGTTGAAGAAACGTTTGGTTACCTCACCAGTATTAATCCTGCCAGATCAAAGCAAGGATTATGAAGTATATTGCGACGCTTCGCGTCGTGGACTTGGAGTAGTGCTTATGCAGGAGGGAGGAGTTGTTTCGTATGCTTCACGACAGCTTAAGCCTCATGAGTTAAATTATGCTACTCATGATTTGGAGTTAGCAGCCGTAGTGCACGCACTGAAAACTTGGAGACATTTTCTTATTGGGAACCACTGTGAGGTGTACACGGATCACAAGAGTTTGAAGTACATCTTCACGCAGAAGGAGTTAAATCTTAGGCAGAGGAGATGGTTGGAGCTTATTAAAGATTACGATATGAGATTGCATTATCACCCCGGAAAGGCTAACATTGTAGCAGACGCGTTGAGCCACAAGATCCATGTCAACACCCTAATGACCGGAGGTTTACCAAAAGAATTAGCAGAGGAATTCCAGGAGCTATGTTTGGAAATAGTTCCTAGAGGCTATGTAGCAGCATTGGAGATTCAGTCTACTTTGATGGATAAAATCAGAGAAGCTCAAAAGACAGATAAGGAAGTTGCTTCTATTAAGGAGAGGATGAACAAGGGAAAAGCTAAGGGATTTCGTGAGGATGAGCACGATACCTTATGGTTTGAGGACCGCGTTTACGTGCCAAGTGATCCGGAGATTCGGAAGTTGATTTTTCAAGAGGCACATGATTCACCGTATTCGATCCACCCCGGAAATACCAAGATGTATTTGGATCTAAAGGAAACTTTCTGGTGGACCGGAATGAAGAAGGATATTGCAGAGTATGTAGCAGTTTGTGATGTATGTCAGAGAGTGAAGGAAGAACATCAGAAGCCAACTAGATTGTTACAGCCATTGCCAATACCCGAATGGAAGTGGGATAAACTAGGTATGGATTTCATCACGGGATTGCCCAGGACCTGTCCAGGCTATGACTCGATTTGGGTTGTAGTCGATCGTTTGACGAAGGTAGCTCATTTCATTCCAGTAAAGACTACCTACAGCAGTGCCAAATTGGCTAATATATACATGACCAGGATTGTATACTTGCATGGTGTTCCGAGGAGTATCGTATCAGATAGAGGAACCCAATTCACCTCAAAGTTCTGGAAGCAGTTGCACGAAACATTGGGAACCAGACTAGAGTTTAGTACAGCTTTTCATCCATAGACAGATGGACAAACCGAGAGAGTCAACCAGATTTTGGAGGATATGCTGAGAGCATGTGCCTTGGATTATGGGTCAAGTTGGGATGAAAACTTGCCATATGCGGAGTTTTCTTATAACAACAGCTACCAAACCAGTTTGAAGATGGCACCCTTCGAAGCCTTGTACGGAAAGAGGTGCAGGACCCCGTTGTTGTGGGATGAGGTTGGAGACCGCCAGTTGTTTGGACCAGATTTGATTAAAGAGTCTGAACGGAAAGTAAAATTGATTCGCGATAGGCTCAAGGTAGCCCAGTCAAGGCAGAAGAGCTATGCAGATTCAAAACGCAAGGAGACAGAATATGAAGTCGGAGACAGAGTTTATCTTCGAGTATCTCCGCTTCGAGGAGTTAAGCGTTTTGGAGTTAAAGAAAAGCTAGCGCCACGTTTTGTGGGTCCATACAAGGTTTTGGAACGCATGGGAGAAGTAGCGTAGAAGTTGGAATTACCCGAGTGATTGTCAGGTGTTCACGATGTGTTCCATTTTTCACAGTTGAAGAAGTGTCACGCAGAGATGGCAGATATACCACTAAGAGATATTGTGCCACTAGAGGCGATTCAGTTGAATAACGATCTGACCTATCAAGAGAAACCAGTTAAGATTCTGGAATATGCTAGCCGAGTCACCCGCAGCAAGGTCATCAAGTTTTGCAAAGTTCATTGGAGCCACCACACCGAGGAAGAAGCCACCTGGGAGCGAGAGGAAGATCTGCTCAAGGCCCACCCTCACCTATTTGCTAGCTAACCCGAATCTCGAGGGCGAGATTCATCTTAAGCGGGGTAGGTTTGTAACATCCCAAATTTTCAATTTGGAATGTTATACATAGATCATCATTGCATAACATATTTTGTTGCATTGTCGGCTCGATCCTAGAAATTCTACGCAACTCAAGGACCCACGGAGAGAGTTGGGAATTTCGTTATTTTCATAATTGAGTTTTCTCAAATTTTGAAAATAGGATCATTTGATTTTATTTATTTTATCTTCAACAATTTCTACTATCAAAATTTCAGAGAGGGAATAAAATGAATTTCCCAAAATAAAGAAATAATGGAGATTTATTAAAAAAATCAAATAGGATTTTATTTTGGAGTTTTTCGCCTTTTTATTTGGATTTAGGAAAAATGTGCATTTTTCAAAATTGCATTTAGGACCCAAATAAATGTTCATCTTGTCCGGCTTGATTTTAGAAGCCGGGGAAAATTTATTTCGGGATTTTTGGAGTCCGTTTAGTATTTCTTTCGTTTGATTTTCTGCATGAAATTATTTAAAAAAAACGAACCAACCTACGGATCGTGTCCGACTAGGACTCCGGCGCGCTGGGGCTTTATAAG